>NC_059105.1:28305000-28522500 GCF_020740685.1 Jaculus jaculus
CAATATTTAATATGAAAAGAACAGTTTATTACAGAAAATGAATGAATTGTATACTGTGTGAGTGAAAGGGTTACTACGTGATCTAAACAGACATGAGGAAACCTGATCTCCAATCAGACCTTCACCCTGCATTGAAGAATACAATTGTTTGTCTTTTAATTTATTTTTTATTCATTCATTTATTTGAGAGATAGAGCCAGATGAGAGAGAGAGAGAGATAATGGGCACACCAGAGTCTCCAGTCACCACAAACAAATTCCAGATGCATTTTCCACTTTCTGCATCTGGCTTACATGGGTCCTGGAGAATTGTACCATAGTCCTTTGGCTTTGCATGCAAATGCCTTAACTGCTAAGCCATTTCTCCAGCCTTGACGAACATACTTGTTTTAACCCATATTTTCATTGCCTAGATGAGACTTTCTATGCTTAGAAATCACAGCCATGTGAGCTCTGCTGCTTAATATTCTCACCAAGTTCAGATAGGATGTCCCATTGTTATAAAGGTTTTTGTTTTTCTTATTATATATTCAGTTTATGATTTGACTTTGTTTTAAGTCTATAGTTTTCAGTCTACTAAATTAAAAATGTAGGATATTTTAAGCAATTCTTTTAAAGATGTTTGCCTCACCCCTAGATTTTCTCTTCAGAATTTGTCTGAACCCAGACTCCTTTATAAATGATAATTCATTTTCCTTTTCTTTTTTATAATTCACTTTTATTTATTTATTGGAGAGGGAGAAAGAGACAGAGAGAGAGAGAGAAAGAAAATGGGCACGGGTGCCCTCAGCCATGACAAATGAACTCCACTTGCAAGTGACACCTTGTGCATCTGGCATATATGGGTCCTGGGGAATGGAACCTGGATTCTTTGGCTTTGTAGGCAAACGCCTTAACTGCTAAGCCATCTCTCCAGTCCTCATTTCCATTTTCTAACTTATTTTTATATCATGGCATCATTTGCTAGTGGAGTCTTCTCCTTGAATGTTTTACATTTTGTCAAAATATTAGGGAATGTGAAAATAGCTTTGGGTTCTCATTGTGAAATTCTGCCCATTGCACACAAAGCCTAGTTTCTTTTGAGACATTTAGTTATAAATGCTCTACATTTTGACACATCCACTGATTCAAATTAAAACTGCATTGGTAATTGAGTCATGCAATTTTATTCTCCTTTCTTTGATTTGTATCACAAAACAATTAATATTTGGTTGCTTTTTATATCTCCATCACACTTAATTCCAAAACATTTATACAACTTGGATGCTATCTCTAGGGGTTTCATGCCATCTTTGGGGGATTTTATTAGCCTGCTAGAATTTTCTGAAATGTGCCCATCAAAAATTATCACCTCTATTATGATTTCTTTAGAATTAGGACCCTAGAGGAAGTATGACATATAGAAAATCTGCCAGAAAGAAGTTCAGTAAAATCAGTGGAATAAGTGAGGGAATAGCACATAAGTTGTTTTGATAACTACATGCCTCTAGTGCACAGAGAAACACAAAATCAAATGCCAGTTGTTTGCAGAACCTTGAAAATGTCTCAGATTAGAGATCACCAAAATGCCTGGTGACTTTTTCTCAAACCAATTCCTGTGATGCAGCAATCAAGGTGCCGTATGCTGTAGGGTGTGGGGAATGCTGTAGGACAAAGGACCTAATAAAATTACCTTTGATTTGTGCATATAAAAGACATAAATTATTCAGAAATTCTATGATTATGCTTCTATAGTTCATTTATGATGATTTGTCATGAAAGCAAAATACTCAACATCGCTTTATTTCATAAATGTTTAAAGTTAATTATAGACCTTCTAATACAGCTATATTTTTGCCAATTTACATATTTTTCTACACATTTTTGCTTACAGATTTTCATTGGTTCATGTCATCATTATTATGTAACAGTATGATAATTTCCATGGTCTCCTTTTCTGAAATGCATGTTTTTTTTCATGTATTAAGGAAATGAATTGTCTAGTTCTCTCTGCACAGTACACTAATGGCAGCTCAAGTATTATATAAAAATAACACAATTGTATGATATCAAGCAAAAAAATGTATGCTTACATTGTACTAACTTGCTAATATGCAGACCTGCTAACTAAGAATTCCTATAACAGTGTAGTAAAAAAAAAAAAAAACCATTGTCCCCATTGTTTGGTTCAGTGCCTCAAATCTGCATGTTTTTTAGAACTTCAAAGCTTTTTTAGTGGCAGTACAAGATTCAAATGCAGACAGGATGACTCCATGTTCCTCACCTTTAGTTTCTTTGCTTAATAAGTATGACTTTCTAAGAAACATTTATCTAACACCAATGGGTTATGTATGCCAAAAAGGTTCTATGACTTGGTTAGGGTCATCTTTTACATTCTTAGTTCCATTGCTTATTTCCTGTGAAACCACATGAGTTGAGGCCAGTAATTGTTTCAATATTGTCATCTATTTAAAATAGGCAATAATAATGTCTACTCTGAAAGACTTTTATTAAGTTTAAATGATAAAATACACTTAAAAGTCCATGGTATTGTGGTATTTGATAATCAAAATCTAAGTTGACATAGTTTTAATATAAGACTTCTAGGAGCAAGTGTCTTTTGGGATGTGACCTGATAGACCTTGCTCTAAATTTGTAGCTTCTGCTTTCTGGATAGTGTGTGAGGGCTTCTACATAAAGGATTTCACCTAGTTCCACACACTTAATTGGAGAAACTGAAAATAATAAGATACAATAATATCCTAGAGATGGAAAACCATTTGATTCTCTATTTGTTTTTAAATGAATAAATTTATTGTATGCCAATGACTTAAATTTTTACATTAGGGAGAACACATCATTCACCATGTATAAAATATCCAATAAACATGTAGAAATTATTACCATAATTTTTGAGGTGCTCATTAATTAGCAGATCATATCACTGTACTTATTTTTAAATGCATTTCAAATGCCTCTTCCCTGAAACTATTTGACTTCTCTTATCTACATGAGTCTTCTGATCTATGAAGTATTATCAGTCAGAAAAAATGGAATGGTGCATTGTAACTTCTGACCCCATGTGCTCTTGTGCATGTGACTTATTATACCATAGTAAGCATAAAAATACTGGTGTGAATCCACTCTACATAGTATGTCTTTTTCTCTCTTCAGAAACTATGTCTTTTCTAAGTCTCTAAATTTTATTTTCTGAGCAACAAGCAAGACCACTATTAAATGAAGGAGTATCTGATGTGAAAGTGAGACTCTTTCATGAAAATTATTTCATTCTCCTGTATAATGATTCTTTTTTTAATTTTGATTTTTTTAAATTTTTGTTTATTTGTTTGAGAGAGGGAAAGTTGGAGAGAGAGAGACAGAATGGGTGTGCCAGGGCTTCTAGCCACTGTAAATGAACTCCAGATGCATGCACCACCTTGTGCGTCTGGCTTACATGGGTCCTGGGAAACTGAACCAAAGTCCTTTGGCTTTTCAGGCAAGTGCCATAACTGCCCTTGATTTCATTTTTTGAGGTAGTGTCTCACTCTAGCCCATGCTGACCTGGAATTCACTATGTAGTGTCAAGGTGGCCTCGAACTCACAGTGATCCTCCTACCCCTGCCTCCCCAGTGCTGGGTTAAAGATATACACCACCAAGCCCAGCTCTGTGCTAAAATTCTAATTATGATAGATAAATCAAACCTGTTAACATTTTTTTAACAAAATATGTGAATATTATGTATACACATTGAATATAATCACAACAGGGTTTGGAAAATATAACATTTTCCCATAGAATACCATTAATAATTTCTACTTGTCTGATTAGAGTTATCACCAATTTCCCAATGTTATGGAGGCTCCTGAAGTGGAGTGAACTAGGGAAATTATCCTGTATGGGACCATCTCACAGTGAGCAAATGAGCCAAAACCAGGAATGAGACTTTGGTTTGCCAATGTTCTTATACTTATCTAAAGAATGAGGCAGCTATCTGGAGTTCCAAGTTAATCACTTAGTACATTTTGCCTTACCCTATTAAGTTTGAAAATATGCTTTGAAGTTGCTCTTTTTTTCTACAAAGTAAAGGAAGTTCCATAAGAAAAGGTAGGCAAACCAGGTGTGCTTGTGAAAACCTGCAATTCCATCCCCTGGGAGATAGGGGGATATGGAGTCTAAGTCATCCTCAGCTAGGTAGTGAGTTTGAATCCAGAATGAGCTGTAAAGTACTCCATTAACAAAGTGAGTGAGGCTTGAGAGATGGCTTAGCAGTTAAGCGATTGCCTGTGAAGCATAAGAACCCTCGTTCCAGGCTCGATTCCCCAGGACCCACAATAGCCACATACACAAGGGGGCGCATGTGTCTGGGGTTCATTTGCAGTGGCTTGAGGCCCTGGCTCCCGCGTTCTCCCTCTGTCTCTCCTCTCTCTCTCTGCCTCTTTCTCTCTCTGTCTGTCACTCTCAAATAAATAAATAAAAATAAAACAAAAACAAAAAAGTGAGTGAACAAAAAGGCAAAACTATATTTTTAAATCACTTCTCTCATTAATTCTCTCAAGTTAAACTTAACCACCATTAATATTTTGTTTGATATTTGTCATCTGTTTTACTGTATATATGCAAATAGATTGTCCACTAGTTTTGGAATTGCAACTGTTTTATTTTTTATGTGTAGTATGGGTGGGGTCTCTCTCTCTCTCTCTCTCTCTCTCTCTAGTGTGTGTGTGTGTTGTATGCATGCATATGTGTTGACGCAGTGAACTATGCACTTTCCTGCAGAGACTGGAAGAGAATGTCGGGTATCACCCCTCTATCATTTCTATCATTGCCTGTCTGTTTTCCTTGTGACAGTCTCTTGCTCTTACTGGTTTTGAGATTCCCACTTGTGAGCCCCAGCATTTCTCTTCTGGTCTCTGCTCCTCACAAGACTAAGGTTACAGAGATGTATGATGATATCTAGATTTTTTTTTTCCTCCACCGGTTCTGGAGAGTCAACCTGTGGGTTCTGGAGAGTCAAACTCACATGTTGTCAGTCCTCACTCAGCCTCTCATGATTTTACAACAAGCCCACTTAACCTCTAAGCCAATTTTTTTTTAAGCCAGCAAACATATATTTTTAAAAACCATGTTCTATGTTTCCCATTATGCTAGTCTAATGATCGTAAACTTGATGTAGTATCTCACCTTACAGGGGACATGTAAAATACTATAGGGCCATTGGAGATTTAAAAGAGAAGAAGTTACAATATCTTGAGTAACTTTGTTCTTCTTGGCCTTTCAGATATATAATGAACTTCTAAAGGGAAAAAGCCATGACATAGAAATGTGTATAAGTACCCCATCATCTGAAATTTTATTTACTGCCTGTTGGGCACATGGCCTAGTATACAAATAAGTATAGGTTAGAATCATTTAAGTTTGTTACAAAAAGTAAACTTTGATCATACACTTGGATATTTTTGCAGGTATACATGTGTATGGTGTAGCTGTTTTGGGTTTATGTATGCATATGCATGTGGAGGCCAGAGACTGATATCACGTGTGTTTCTTTGTAGCTCTCTGCCTTAAGTGAGGGCCTAGAATTCAAAATCAGACCCATATACTTGCACAAGCTCTTCACCCACTGAGTCGTATTTGCCATGTGGTTGACCTTACCCTGTCTGTGCACTGTTTACCTCTTCTTCTGCCTTGTTCTCATTTGCTCTTCCCTCTGTGATCTCATAGTAGACACACTTGTTCTGGTTTACCTTGTTTTAGACACTAAAAGTAAACATTTTTGAACATAAATACATTTTATCAACTCTGGGGAAAAATATGAATTATGAAATCTAAGTAGTTGATTTTTTAAGTGCAATGATCTCAACAGAGCAAAACAATACAAATAGACATATGGATGAATATGTACAGAAAAAGAAATAACATGACACTACATTTTCTTAGTCTTATCCATTGGAAAGATTATAAGGAGATGGAAGAGATGAAACCGAATAGAATGCAAGAGTCAGCATCCTCATTTACAGGAAATGGTGAGCACTCAGTCAACCAGCGGGGAGGACACTGAGTACACTCTGCATTCGAGGTGACACTTCTGAGAATCCCGCAAGGGGCTCTCAAAGCGGAAGCATTCACTCAGACCATTCTGAGGTACGGCGAGTGGATCATTGTTTCGATTTTTATTTGTTTTCAAGCCCTGGATATGATTATACGTGTCATGGATGAAAGGAATGAGGAACATGCATGACTTGGTGAACACACAATGTAGAGGTGCACCAAGAACATAAAAGAATCAGTTTCCTGGGACTAGAACCGTGAGGACCAGGCTCCATAATTTTATATTTCCACATTCCAGACCAGCTTAAGCTCTTTATAGCTGAGGCTGTGGGATGCTAGGTGGCTGGTTCAAACTCAAAGCCTCTGGAGGATTAGAGTAGGCATGTTTTTGTCTTGGGAGTAAGGTAGAATTATTAAAATTGCCATGCATCAAAGAGATGTTGAGAAATATGGTAGGAAAGAAATAGCTGATATAATAGCATGATTACAAACAATAGGGTTATCACTGTAATATTTCTTTTTATATTGCAGTCTGTTTTGTTTACATATCATGAAAGCTATAGTCTTTAGAGAGGCATTTTAAGATGTATTTTCAGAGAAGTGAATCAAAGTTCCATATCTTCTGGGTTGACTGTTGAACAGACCACAGGCAGTGATGGCATCATTCGTATGGGTGCAGGTTTCTAAAACAGAGAATGAGAGCTACAAATAAAGTCAACACTTCTGACCAGGAAAGGAAGGCTGAATGTCACACTGTAATCTAGAGATAGTTATCTTCTAGTGAAGACTGGGAGAAGTTCATAGGTAGATCTCTCACTGGTTTGCCCTAAGCAATCTGAGCCTTCATAACAATTGAAATATTCGGGAGGCAAGAGTTAAGATGCAGCTGCTATGTAATAAGTATGAAGCAAACCAAAATATAAAAATCATTTTTACCAACTTATAAATTGGCAATGTAGCCAGAAGGAAAAAAAAAAAATAACTGAGTTATTACCAGCCCAAAAGTCAGTTAGCTATGCCCTGGAGTTTTCTTCTTCCATGTGAAGCAGGATCCTCAAGCATCCATTTGATTTTTATGCATCTACTTTCAAACTTCATTTTAATTAGATCTATACATTATGGTCATTCAGATTTGGCTTTTAAAATTAGCATCAAATGTGAACTTAGTATAGTACATTAGACAGCCTCCACATCACTGAGATGAACTTCCAGACCAGGCACAGTTATGAAGGACGGGATTTATTGAAGCTTACATATCTAGGGGAAGTTCCATAATGGCAGAAAAAGCTGGCCCACTTTTATAGGTCCAAGCAAAGAAAAGCAAAGTACCAAGCCAAAAACTCAAAAGCCACGCCACATACCAGCACACTTAGGAATTCCAGGCAGAATTCTGCACTTTGCGTATCTTTAGATTGGGTTTGCCAATCAACCACACACCTTAGGGCTGAACCCTGAGAGGTCTGACTAGTGGCATCTCCTCCAACCAGGTGGCTGGAACTCCAAGAAGTTTTAACAATCTCCCGTATCTGTTGGGTGCCATTTATACAAACTACCACCTTAGCAGGGTCCGCAAACATTCATTTGATTTGCATACATATACATTATGGTATGGACTTAGTCACTAAGATATGGCTTTTAAAATTAACATCAAATGTGAAATTAGGATAGTATTTGTATGCCAATTTTATTAGCTTCTAATTTATTTTTTCTTTCTTTTTATGCTGGCTATTGCAAAATTAATATTCATGTATACTTTTAATAGGAAATGGAAATCAGTTTTATTGTGATTTCAAAATTCTATTTTTAATTAAACAGGTTGTGGGCTAGAAAGAACAGTTACTATTTTGGGTTCTTTTGCTTTTGTTTTTCTGTAATGAAATCTATGATAGTATGAAAGTATTGTGCTTATTCTTTCTGGTTACTGTAGCAGCCAGTCAAAAGTTCAATAATTAAATATTAGTGCACTACTATTGTGAGAATGATCCTTGTAGAACAAGACAGAACATTTGACCATTCTATGTGGTCCCTTTCATTTAAATGATTGGTGCCACTGGCTAAGCAATGAATACCCATGGTAATTTTTCATTTTTACTCAGAGATTTTGACTTCAGGCAGATTTTAATAATGAAAATGTGCAATTATGAGATGTCTCAGACAATGCTTGTTTGCCAGGCTTTTCCATTAAAGTAACTTAACCTGGTGTCATAAATGTTGTTGACATCTTAACCTTTCACATTATGTTTAGTATAAAATCCATAGTTTTAATGCTGGTTATTGTCAGGTGACTATAATTTATATAATATAACATATCTTAATTCATGCAACAACTACTTGTTAAACATTCCTGTATGCTAGGTACATAAACCACTAAGCTTATAACACTGACTACTATGGCCAACATATTTTTCTCAGAAAAACTCAAATTCTAAAAGTTATAGAAGAATAAGAGATACAAAAGCAAAATAAAAAAAAGTGTGGGAAGGAACAGTTTTTAAGGTAAAAGTGTCATGCAAACTTTCAACCTAGAAGTGATAAATCTTTAGTGGCCCCAGCTTATTAGACCAAGGGTTCCAGAAGTTCACACCTAAGCTGCAACTGGAGTGACGGGAAGGAAAATGTGGTAGGGAGATAAATGATTCTTTTCCACCCAGAGGGAAGAAGTAGATCATATGGAAACTCTCAACCATAATTAAGCTAGGCTTGGTTCTGGAATGCCAGGCTGATTGATTTGGAAGTGGATTTTGTAATAAGAATGTCAGAAAACCTAATGTCATTAGAGCAAGAAGGAAAAAAAAAAATAAATGCATATGTGCTTAAAAAGGATAATCCTACCTGCTATGAATCAACTCACAGTCAAGGGTAAAGAAAATATTCCAAGTCATTGCAAGGGTAAAGGCAGTGTTAACTTGGATATGTGAAATTATTATTATCAAGGAAATCTTGTCACACACATACAACAGAAAGACACATTTAGACATATTATAGAAAAACACTCTGTATATTATTGATAATGAACATATTAGCCATATGTGTTGCATGATAAAATGAATAACAATAACTTATAACTATATAAAATATTATATGTTTGTATATGTAGCAGACAGCTTCAAGTTCAGTGAGATGAACTTGCAGACCAGGCACAGTGTGGTGGTTTGATTCAGGTGTCCCCCATAATCCTAGTTGTGCTGAATGCTAAGTTCCCAGCTGATGGAGATTTGGGAATTAATGCCTCCTGGAGGGAATGTATTGTTGGGGGTGGGCTTATGGATATTAAAGCCACTTTTCTCTTGCCAGTGTTTGGCATACCCTTCTGTTGCTGTGTTCCATCTTATGTTGGTCAAGGGGTGATGTACACCTTCTGCTCATGCCATCGTTTTCCCTTGCCATTGAGAAGCTTCTCCTTGAGCCTGTAAGCCAAAATAAACCTCTTTTTCCCAGAAGCTACTCTTGGTTGGGTGATTTCTACCAGCAATGCGAACCGGACTGCAACAGTTAAGTGGTACCGAGGAGTGGGGTTGCTGCTAGACACCTGACTATGTGGCTTCAGCCTTTTGTAGCTGATTTTCAAGAGGAAAGTAGAAGGATTTGAAAGCTTGGCCTAAGAGATGCTTTGCAGTGCTGTAAGTACAGCTGGATGGTCTATCATGGTCAGAGCTGAAAGACCTGAAGGCAGTAAGAACTATGGACTGTGAGGTTTGGCTTATGAGGGTGAGAAAGAGCTGTGCCTGGACTGGGCTAGCAGTTTCTGTGAGAAGCTTGCTCTTGTGCCCATGTCCTAAGAAGTTGTGCAGGGTTGCTTTGCGTAGAAATGAACTGGTGTGAGCAGAGGAATATGGCACAGAAAGCAAAATCTTTGGGTGAACTGCTGCCCGTGCAGCTGTAACTGAGAGATTACAACTTTTGAGACTTGGCTACCTGACCTGTGCTGGAGAAAAAAGAAGAATGTAGACTCTTTAGAAGGGGCCTGAGTGCTCAAGGAGTATCCTGTTCTTCAAAGTATGCTTTATCCCCCCCCGGATTAACAAATTGGCACCCTACCTGGTATCATGGAGTATAAGAAATGCTGGAAAGAGGGTCATTGAGTTTGCAACACGGTCTTGTGTTTTGGAAATGACCATGGCCAGTGTGAAGCAGGTTTGCTGGTTGCCTGCATAGAGACCCCATGGGGCCATGAGGATGAACCGTGGCTTGCAGTGGAGACCCAGTGGAGATGCCCGGACCATGAGATGGCTGCCAAGGAGCTGCCGGCCCTGATGAAGTTTCCCAGGACTGTGAGTAGCCTAGCTGGAGGGGCAGAATTGGAATGCCAGAGACTTGTTGTTGGTTAGAATTATCGGACTTGAAGATTTGTCACTGGTTTGAGTTGCTGGACTTGAAGCTACAGAGTTTGATATTTGCCCTGGTTGTTTTAAATCTTGTATTGGTTGAATGTTTCTATGTTATGCCCAATGCCATCTATTGAAGTGTGAATATTTATTCTGTGCCATTATGGGTTTTTTGAGGTTATTTTTTGGTATTATGGCTCAGTTAAAAGATCTTGGACTAGGGCTGGAGAGATGGCTTAGTGGTTAAGCGCTTGCCCGTGAAGCCTAAGGACCCCGGTTCGAGGCTCGGTTCCCCAGGTCCCACGTTAGCCAGATGCACAAGGGGGCACACGGGTCTGGAGTTCGTTTGCAGAGGCTGGAAGCCCTGGCGTGCCCATATTCTCTCTCTCTCTCTCTCTCTCTCTCTCTCTCTCTCTCTCTGTCTTCATCTCTGTGTCTGTCGCTCTCAAATAAATTAAAAAAAAAAAAAAGATCTTGGACTATGGGGATGTATGAACATCATTGGAACTGATAAAAACTATGGGGACTTTTAAAATGAGATGAATGCATTGCATTTTACATCATGTATGATTATCAGTTTATGGGGGCCAGGGGCAGAATATGGTGGTTTGATTCAGATGTCCCCCATAAACCTAGTTGTTCTGAAAGCTAAGTTCCCAACTGATGGAGATTTGGGAATTAATGCCTCCTGGAGGGAGTGTATTGTTGGGGGTGGGCTTATGGGTATTAAAGCCAGTTTTCCCTTGCCAGTGTTTGGTACACCCTCCTGTTGCTGTGGCCCACCTTATGTTGGCCAGGGGGTGATGTCCACCCTCTTCTTATGCCATCGTTTTCCCCTGCCATCGTGGAGTTTCCCCTTGAGCCTGTAAGCCAAAATGAACCTCTTTTTCCCAGAAGCTACTCTTGGTTGGGTGATTTCTACCAGCAATGTGAACCAGACTGCAACAGTAAATTGGTACCGAGGAGTGGGATTGCTGCTAGACACCTAACTGTGTGGCTTTGGCCAGGTGACTATAGATACAAACTACAAGCTAATAAAACACTGAATATATTGAGGACCATATATTTAAACTACTACATTCTGCCTCTGCCCCCCCCCCACAATAGATTTAAAACCATCAGACAATGTAAATTGTGTTTAGTCCAATTTCAAAGGGCCCTACAGTCTTGAACGATTTAAGATAGTGAGTTCTGTAAAATCAAACAAGTTAAATACTTTCAACATATAAAGGCACAGAGCAAACATTTTTAATTGGTATAAGGCATAGCAAGCAGAGACTAAAGCAATGCAAACTCAACCATCATTAAATTTCTGCAGTTCAGGTCTAATATAACCAGAGACTGATAGTCTTTGGACTTTCCACCCCTCCAGATGGGCAGAGTATCCAGGGAACACTTCCATGCCAGGCCAACAGTGTGCTCTATGGTAACCCTGGCATAGTCTTGGTATATCCAAAACATTTTCAGGTCTCCATGCACACCACAATCCATCTTCCAAAGACTCTTCCAGCAATATCAGGGAATCATGTCCTGCCTCATGCCACCTCTCTGCAACAGCAACTGATAGCGTGTGCAATTTATGACACATTCCATGCATTTTCATGCTTCTAAAACAAATACCAGGTGTGCAGAACACAGCCATATTCTTAATTCAAGGACCACGAAATAAATCCTAACCTTGAAGAGCAGATTTGTTCTTCAGTCAACTCTTTCCAAAAGAGTTTGCATTTCTATGATAGTCTTTCCTCAGGCATCTTCTCTAATAAATCAGTTGGGCTGTATTCCTTAAGATTGCTAATGTGTTTGACAATAGCAGGTTCACTAACCTAAAGCCAGTCTCAGTGCCTGGAATTTTAACTTGATTGAAGTTTTCCAGCTTAAAAATCTTAAATCTCACAGTCCAATTATCTTTAGCCAAGCACATCAGTCCATTGCAAATTTAACCTTGATCAAACTCTCAGGGCCTGGGCAGCAGAATGCAGCCAGCACTTATGCCAGTAGCCCAGTTCCAACAAAGTTCTCTGTAGTCTTTCCTTCCCCTTGAAACCTCATAAACCAAGCCTTGAAGTTCAATATTGCCTGTACCAAGCATCCTCTAACTCTCATCAGTATAGTCCATAAAACTTGGCTTACCACTCCAGAAGGTGTCATCAGTTGCAAGCACTGAGTCCATGCCCATTCCTCTAAAACAATAGTTCCAAAAAACCAACATCCACATGGTCAGGTTCATCTCCGTCCACTCCTTGGTACCAACTTCTGTAGCAGACAGCTTCAGGTTTGCTGAGATGAACTTCCAGACCAGGCACAGTTATGGAAGGAAAGGACTTATTAAAGCTTACAGATCCAGGGGAAGTTCCATAATGGCAGAAGAAACTGTCCTGCTTTCACAGGACCAAACACAGAGAAAGAAGCACAAGCCAGAAGCCAAACAGCACACTTCAGGAACTATAGTTAGGCACACTTTGCATATCTTTAAATTGAAATCTCAATCCCACCACTTCTCCTTAAAACCTTCCCAGTGACACCACCTTCAGCCAGGTGGCTGTAGATCCAAACTACAAGCTAATAAAACACTGAATATATTGGGGGACATATATTTACACTACCACAGTTTATATATATATATATATATATATATATATATATATATACACACACATATATATATGTAATATTTTATATATATGTAAATATATAAAAATCAGAATGATTTTATAATATTACCCTTTCAGTTTCTTCTTCCATGAGAGTCATACATGAATGAACAAATTATAAGATTTTCTTTTGCTTTATATACTGAACCAGGGCAATAATAAAATATAAAAAAGACAAAAAAAAACCCTGATTTTCATGGGGAAATTAGAAAAGGCCTATTTATTTTAAAAGATGTCTGAATTTGAACTTTGAAATTTTGTAAGCTATTTTTGTGAAATAAAATACAGATAATAAACACAGTACCCCATTTATCTTTTGTTCACCAATCTCATCATGATAATAAAAGTTGGTTATCTCAGTCTGTCATCTGAAACATTAATTTTATATTATTTATTTATTAAGTATTTTGTGTAGAAAAGGATGCAATAATTATTTTATAAGAGTAAAGGTCCTATTTGAAAGTAAAATTATATGTTTATATATACCTCATAATTGCCCCTCCCCACAATTTTTTTTCTTTCCCGTTTTATTTTTTATTTTTTAAAATTATTTATATTTTACTAATTAGTTTTGTACTCAATGAATACAGTCAAGATGGTACCAATGTTAGGCTCGTCCATGTCCTACCCCCTCCCCTGATCCCTCCTTATTGAGGTATATGGGTCATGCATTGTGGAGTTTGCAGTTATGTGTAGGAGAAATGTCTCTGTGTATCATGACACAATGTTTGGCCTTGACATTCTTTCCACCCCTTCTTCTGCAAAATTTCCCTGAGCTATGTGTGTTTCACTTTTGGTCTGCTTCAGTGATGAGGTGTTGGGAGGCTTTGTATCTCTGGATATCTGATTTGGTAGGAATTGATTGTACTCTGTGTTGATCTCATTCTCCCTTGTGCTGGTGCCTGGTTCACCAAGAAAATAGCACCCTTGCTTTTTCGCCAATTATTCTTAGTTTCAGCTGGGGCCCTTTTGAGGTATGATGGGTGGTTATTTCCTTAGGATCTGCATCTATCTGAAAAAGAGAAGAAGATTTTCCAACAGAGAGTAAAGTTAGCACCAGACAAATGGGATAACCCTTATTATTTTATAGATAATTTAATAGGTGTAGGCCCTCTTGTAGCCCATGATTGGTGGTTGCTTGATAAGGAAGAGCGGGCTCATGTTTGGATATGGTTCTGACTTGTTTCCCAGCTCCACCTATGGGTCCCGTTCCACTGAGCAGATCAGTTAGCCAAATCAAGAACAGTTGGACAAATATAATGTTATTGAAAGTGTGTTGTACAAACTGAATGCTGTTTTAAGGCGTTGAAGTCAAGGCTCACTCTAGCCCAGGGTGACCTAGAATTCACGATGTAGTTTCAGGCTGGCCTCAAACTCATAGCAATCCTCTTACATTTGAGTCCCTAGTGATGGGATTAAAGGTGTGTGCCACCACACCAGAGAAAAGTTGGGGTAATGGACATGCCAAGGCCTCTATCCACTCTATGCACTGCAATGAAATCCACCTGATTGTACTATCTTGTGCATCTTGTTTTATGTGGGCCTAGTCATTAGGCTTTGTAGGCCTTAACTACTGAGCTATCTTCCCAGGCTTTGAAAGCTATTTTCATGTTATTATAAATATGTTCATTACTTTTAGCTTGAAAATCAGATTTACATATCCTTCTATGGGTAAATACAACATTCTGAAAAAAAATAATAAATTGATAGAAAAGGTTTGCACCACACATCAAAGGCTATGGGGAAGATCTAGCTCAAAATATAACAGTGTTAGACACAGAAACTGGGACAGGATGGAATTATTCCTCATAGAATGTTTTTGGCAATATTACATATTCCCTGGGATCTGGTCTGAAGACTTTTAGGAAAAAAAAATATAAATGATTCTGTACTAGTTTCCTTACCAGTGTATCAAAGTGCTTGGACAGAAACAAGTTAAGGAGGGAAGTATTTGCTTTGCTCTCATTTTCAGAGTATTCACTTCACCATGCCAGGGAATTGTATAAAGAAAAATCCACAAAGGGTCACCTCTGTGACAATACTTCCTTCTAGCCCTCAACTTGCATCATCTCCCAATTGCCTATTCAAATTTTGAATGGATTAAAGCATTTATTAGGTCAAAGCTCTCAATATAGAGTGATTTCTAGAAACACCTTCACAGAAATACTCAACTACAAGATTTTTTAATGTTGGCATTTTTCAGTTAAGCCAAGTTTACAAGAAATTCCATCCCAGTTTTCAGTAGGTTTGCAGACATATCTCCTTCCATAAGATACAGGACTGTGATGAACTATTTTGAATTCAACCTACTGATAACTAATAAGACTAAAGTTAATTCTCCTACATATTTGATAATTCCCATAAGCAATTTGATTTTTATTTGTTATATTCCAGATTTCTTGATCATGGCCACCATGCTATTTGTTTCCTTGCTGGCAACAGTGTTTCTTGAAATAAAATTGTAACAACTGTAGAGAGCTAGTTCATTGAATCCAAGACTCAGCCCTTACAAAAGGCCAGTAATACAGGATTTGAATCTGGTTTCTAATATTCACTGGTTTTGTTATATTCCCATCCTGCAGTACATTAAGTTCTCTCCTCATATGGGGATTATGTCTGATAGCTAAAAATCTTGGCATGGTTAATACATATGGTTATATATATATGTTATTGCCTCCTATTTGCCTTCTTACAATACTGCTTTCAATTGCTGCTTAATGTTTAAAAGCCCTGTCCTTTTCTGATAAATATTCTTATTCTAAGCTTCCTTTTAGACATTCATTCATATACTGATATAAGTCTACTCTTGTAACAGAAAAGTTCCATTTAGCCAGCTGTGGTGTCCATGCCTTTAATCAGAGCACTTGGGAAGCAGAGTTAGGATGATCACTGTGAGTTTGAGGCAAACTTGAGACTGTATGGTGAATATCAGGTCAGCCTTAGCTGGAGTGAGACCTACCTTAAAAAAAAAAAAAAGAAAAAGAAAAGAAAAAAAGTTCTGTTTATTAAATTGTCAACCAGTTAATACTATGACTAGATTCCCCTTTAAGTATTAAGAGAACAGATTTAATTTGCTTGCTGGTCTTTCTCTACCGGTCTATTTAGATGGAGAATTCACCATTTGTTCCTGAATCAGAGAACAAACTAGATGCATAATAATAAGGAAACAAGAACGCAATAGTAAACAAGTTCATCAATAAATATTTTGACAGCTTAGTGTTAAGCCCTTAAACCTGGTGCTTGATACACAATATTCCAAATGATTCTCACAACAGATCTATGAAGAATTCTGTTAATTACAGTAAACAAAAATTTATATAGGTTACACAAATTATTGAAAGTCACAAGTAAATGAGAAGACTAGGCATTTTGACTCTTTTCTACATTCAAAGTGGACACATAAGGTTTCCCTGGTCTTTCTAATGTTGAACGTTGCAAGCCCATGGCCCTTGGGAACGTCTACAAGCATGTGTAGAAGCAGCAGGTTTGCTTTCTAGAAGAGGGGAGTGAACGCAAATGCCTGCACAGATCTAGCACTAGGAATGCTTCTACAGGCCTCCTGCTTGGAACTCTCTGAGACAGTACGAATTTTCACCTTTCAAGCTGTTTGGGCTATGTAGGCTGCTGTGCGCTGGAAGTGACACAGAGAAACCCAGCAGCGTGAGGATTGCTAATAGATTTTATTAATTCACCACACATTTGTTAATCACTTACTACATGGCAGGAGCCATGACAATACTGGTGAAAGAAATGATGACTACAGAGTGCAATTGAGAGACTGATGTTAATCATAAATGATGTTAACTGGCTTGTATACATATAGTTTTCTTGGTCCACATAAATCTTTATATCTGTGTGTTTATTTGCTTTGGGCGACTGCTAGGGTGTCTCTAAGCCACATAGATGATATGTTGTAGGTTATTATGTAGGGAATCGTTTCAATGATGTCCCTTAGACATTTCTGTATGTGCATACATGTGGGTATGTGTGCATGTGATAACACCATGATTGAGATTCTTATGGTCACATTTCTTCTAGTGAATATTAAATTCAGAACAATTGCCAAGTGAACATTTCAAGGTGCTATTGTACAATCAGTGGCATAGAGGTGTGCATGTTTCCTGAATGGGCAAACTGAGGCATTTTGAGATAGATGTGGAAATTAGTGGATAATATGTCTTGGATACTCTATCTGATGATGTTGGAAACCTCTCAATACATGCATATGGAATGTGAGCCACTTGTGTGATTCTTGGATGTCAGGAGTCCTCTTGGGAAGAGGTATTATCTTATCCAGGTTACTTGTACAAGGTATATTGTCCTCACATGATGCTGCCTAAGATCTACATTGTCTTCAAACCTTCCTAAATTAGAAGAGAAGGGAATGTTGTAACTTTTATAAGCCCTTATCATTTCCTTACCTCGACTCAAAATATAGCATCTTTATTAAAAACAATCCAGAGAAAGCCCAGATAATGGTCTCAGATAAATTTTGTTGTGGGTTAGGTATCACTGATTTGGATGCCATCTAATATTAAGCAATAAATTTGCCCACTCTTGCATTTGATTACTTTATAAAATAAAATTAAGTAAATAAACCTAAATTATATAGAAAGAAGAGAAGATTCATAATAGTGACATAAATTATAGTCACCAAAGACAACATATCTTATGGGCATATGTGTGATATAGCCTTAATGAAATTTTGATTCAGGAAAATGTGTGAAAACTGTATCCATTTTACTGCTGTTGCTTGATATAGTTTTGACTGTTTGTAAGCTTGATGATATACCAAAACAACATTATGGAGAAAGTGTAATTTCTTTTTAAATGCTCAGTGCTCTCAATAACAATAAATAAATAAATATACAATATCAACAATATTGTATTGAAAGAACATTAAGTATAATTCTTGAGGAGAGACCCTCAGCTCCTAGTACCCAGCTTTTTTTTTTTAATTTTTATTAACATTTTCCATGATTATAAAATATATCCCATGGTAATGCCCTCCTTCCCCACCCCACACTTTCCCATTTGAAATTCCATTCTCCATCATATTACCTCCCCATTACAATCATTGTAATTACATATATACAATATCAACCTATTAAGTATCCTCCTCCCTTCCTTTCTCTACCCTTTATGTATCCTTTTTACCTTACTGGCCTCTGCTATTAAGTATTTTCATTCTCACACAGAAACCCAATCATCTGTAGCTAGGATCCACATATGAAAGAGAACATGTGGCGCTTGGCTTTCTGGGCCTGGGTTACCTCACTTAGTATAATACTTTCCAGGTCCATCCATTTTTCTGCAAATTTCATAACTTCATTTTTCTTGACCGCTGAGTAGAACTCCATTGTATAAATGTGCTACATCTTCATTATCCACTCATCAGTTGAGGGACATCTAGGCTGGTTCCATTTCCCAGCTATTATAAATTGAGCAGCAATAAACATGGTTGAGCACGTACTTCTAAGGAAATGAGATAAGTCCTTTGGATATATGCCTAGGAGCGCTATAGCTGGGTCATATGGTAGATCAAGCTTTAGCTGTTTTAGGAACTTCCACACTGTTTTCCACAATGACTGGACCAGATTGCATTCCCACCAGCAATGTAGAAGGGTTCCTTTTTTTCCACATCCCGCCAACATTTATGGTCATTTGTTTTCATGATGGTGGCCAATCTGACAGGAGTGAGATGGAATCTCAATGTAGTTTTAATCTGCATTTCCCTGATGACTAGTGACGTAGAACATTTTTTTAGATGCTTATATGCCATTCGTATTTCTTCCTTTGAGAACTCTCTATTTAGCTCCATAGCCCATTTTTTGATGGGCTTGTTTGATTCCTTATTATTTAACTTTTTGAGTTCTTTGTATATCCTAGATATTAATCCTTTGTCAGATATATAGCTGGCGAAGATTTTTTCCCATTCTGTAGGTTGCCTCTTTGCTTTTTTCACTGTGTCCTATGCACTGCAAAATCCTTGTAATTTCATGAGGTCCCAGTGACTAATCTATGGTTTTATTGCCTGAGCAATTGGGGTTGTATTCAGAAATTCTTTGCCAAGACCAATATGTTGAAGGGTTTCCCGTACTTTTTCCTCTAGCAGTTTCAGAGTTTCAGGTCTGATGTTAAGGTCTTTAATCCATTTGGACTTAATTCTTGTGCATGGCGAGAGAGAAGAATCTATTTTCATCCTTCTGCAGATATATATCCAGTTTTCAAAACACCATTTGCTGAAGAGGCTGTCTATTCTCCAATGAGTATTTTTGGCATTTTTATCGAATATCAGGTGGCTATAGCTACTTGGGCTTACATCTGGGTCCTCTATTCTGTTCCACTGATCTACATGTCTGTTTTTGTGCCAGTACCATGCTGTTTTTGTTACTATGGCTCTGTAGTATAGGTTAAAATCAGGTATGGTGATACCACCAGCCTCACTTTTGTTGCTCAGTATTATTTTAGATATTCGAGGTTTTTTGTGATTCCAAATGAATTTTTGGATTGTTTTTTCTATTTCCATGAAGAAAGCCTTTGGAATTTTGATAGGGATTGCATTAAATGTATAGATTGCTTTAGGTAAGATTGCCATTTTCACAATATTGAATCTTCCAATCCAGGAACAAGGGATGTTTCTCCACTTTCTAGTGTCTTCTGTGATTTATCGCTTGAGTGTTTTAAAGTTCTCATTGTAGAGATTTTTTTACTTCCTTGGTTAGGTTTATTCCAAGGTACTTTATTTTTTTTTGATGCAATTGTGAACGGGAGTGATTCTCTGATTTCATCCTCTGTGTGTTTGTTGTTAGCATATATGAAGGCTACTGATTTCTGTGTGTTTATTTTGTATCCTGCTACATTGCTGTAGGTTTTGATCAGCTCTAACAGTTTGCTAGTAGAGTCTTTAGGGTCCTTTATGTATAGAATCATGTCGTCTGCAAATAATGATAACTTGATCTCTTCCTTTCCAATTTGTATCCCTTTTATGTGTGTCTCTTGCCTTATTGCTATGGCTAAGACTTCCAAAACTATATTAAATAAAAGTGGGGACAGTGGACACCCTTGTCTTCCAGTTTTTCCCCATTTAGTAATATGTTGGCTGTAGGCTTGTCATAAATAGCCTTTATTATATTGAGATATGTTCCTTCTATTCCCAGTCTCTGTAGGACTTTTATCATGAAGGGATGTTGGATTTTGTCAAATGCTTTCTCTGAGTCTAATGAGATGATCATGTGATTTTTGTCCTTCAACCCGTTTATGTAATGTATTACATTTATAGATTTGCATATGTTGAACCATCCCTGCATCTCTGGGATAAAGCCTACTTGGTCAGGGTGAATGATCTTTTTGATATACTCTTGTATTCTGTTTGCCAATATTTTGTTGAGAATTTTTGCATCTATGTTCCTGAGGGAGATTGGTCTGTAATTTTCTTTTTTTGTTCTATCTTTGCCTGGTTTTTGTATCAGGGTGATGCTGGCCTCATAGAAGGAGTTTGGTAGAATTCCTTCTTTTTCTATTTCCTGGAAAAGCTTAAGAAGCAGTGGTGTTAGCTCTTCCTTAAAGGTCTGGTAAAATTCAGCAGTGAATCCAAATGGGCCTGGGCTTTTTTTAGTTGGGAAATTATTGATAACTGTTCGGATCTCCATATTTGTTATATGTCTATTTAAGTGATTAATCTCATTTTGATTTAATTTAGGTAGGTCACATAGATCAAGGAAATCATCCATTTCTTTCAGATTTTCATACTTTGTAGAGTATATGCTTTTAAAGCATGTCCCTATGATTTTTTGAATTTCTGTGGAATCTGTTGTGATGTTACCTTGTTCATCTCTGATTTTATTAATTTGTGTCTCTTCTCTCTTTGTTTTGGTCAGATTTGCTAAGGGTTTATCAATCTTGTTTATCCTTTCAAAGAACCAACTCTTTGTTTCGTTAATTCTTTGGATTGTTCTTTTTGTTTCTATTTCATTAATTTCTGCCCTAATCTTTATTATTTCTTCCCATCTACTGATTTTTGGTTTGCCTTGTTGTTCTTTTTCCAAGGCTTTAAGGCGAAGCATTAGGTCATTTACTTGCGACCTTTCTAATTTCTTAATATAGGCACTTAAGGCTATAAATTTACCTCTTAGAACTGCCTTCATTGTGTCCCAGAGATTTTGGTATGTTGTGTTCTCATTATCATTTAACTCTATAAATTTTTTGATTTCCTTTTTGATTTCTTCATTGACCCATTCATCATTTAGTAGTGTATTGTTTAGTTTCCATGATTTTGTGTATGCTCTATAGCCTTTCTTGCTACTGATTTGTAGTTTAATTCCATTGTGGTCAGATATAATGCAAGGAATTATTTCAATTTTCCTGAATTTGTTAAGATTTGCTTTGTGTCCTATTATATGGTCTATTTTAGAAAATGTTCCATGTGCTGCTGAAAAGAATGTATATTCTGCAGCCTTTGGATGAAATGTCCTGTATATATCTGTTAAGTCCATTCCTTCTATGACCTCATTTAGTCCAGATGCCTCTCTGTTTATTTTTTCCCGGGATGACCTGTCAATTGATGAGAGTGGGCTGTTAAAGTCACCCACCACCACTGTGTTTGGTGTTATCTGTGACCTTAGTTCTAATAGTGTTTGTTTGACGAATTTGGGAGCCCCCTTGTTAGGTGCATATATGTTTAGGATTGTAATGTCCTCTTGTTGAAGTGTGCCCTTAATCAATATAAAGTGACCTTCCTTATCTTTCTTGAGTAATGTTGGACTAAAATCTACCCTGTCCGATATTAGGATAGCAACCCCTGCTTGTTTTCTAGGCCCATTTGCTTGAAACACCGTCATCCAACCTTTCACCCTAAGATAATGTCTATCCTTTGTAGAAAGGTGAGTTTCTTGGAGACAACAAATTGTAGGATCCTGCTTTTTAACCCAGTCGGCGAATCTATGTCTTTTCGTTGGGGCATTGAGGCCATTGATATTAAGAGATATTATTGAAAGGTGTGTATTTATGTTTGCCATTTTTTTTTTGGGGGGGGGTGGTTCCAGTTCTACCTGTGCTCTCTTGTGTTAACTAGTATTTGAGTATTGCTTGTTTTTTCTAGGTTCCTTATATGTGTGTTTTTCCTTTTCTTCAGCATGGAAGATTCTATCAAGTTTTTTCTGTAGAGCTGGTTTTGTCTTCAAATACTCCTTTAACCTGCTTTTGTCATGGAATATCCTTATTTCTCCATCTATTTGAATGGATATCTTTGCAGGATAAAGTAACCTTGGTTTACAGTTGTTATCTTTCAGAACTTGGAATATATCACTCCAGCCCCTTCTGGCTTTAAAAGTTTATGTTGAATAATCTGCTGTAATCCTGATGGGCTTACTTTTGTAGGTGACTTGATTTTTCTCTCTAACTGCTTTCAATATTTTTTCTTTGGTGTGTGTGTTTGGAAGTTTGAATATAATATGGCGAGGAGAAGTTCTTTCCAGGTTTTCTCTGGCTGGGGTTCTAAAGGCTTCCTGTATCTGTATTGGCACCTCTTTCCCAATTTGGGGGAAATTTTCATCTATGATTTTGTTGAAGACACCTACTATGCCTTTTGAGTGAAATTCTTCTCCTTCTACTATGCCCTGAATTCTAATATTTGATCTTTTCATAGTGTCCTGAATATCTTGAAATTCGCACTCATACTTTTCTATAAGTTTGTCTTTCTCTTTGTTGGCCTGTATTAGATCTACCACCTGGTCTTCTAGCTTAGATATTCTGTCCTCTCCTTCATCCATTCTACTGGTGAGATTTTCTACAGAGTTTTTTTTATTTCATTAACTGTTTTCTTCATTGCTAGTAATTTTGACTGGTTTTTCTTTATTATTTCTATTTCCTTATTTATGTCTTGTATTGCCTTCTTTATTTCATGAAATTGGTGTCCTGCATCTTCTTTGATTCCTTTGATTTCCTCTTTAAGTTCCTCTTTGACTCCTTTGATTTGTTCTCTGACTTCTTTGAACATATTTACAATCATTCTTTTGAAATCTTTTTCAGGCATTTCCTCTAACTCATTCTCACTGGAGGTCATTTCTGATGCATTAATACTTTTAGGTGGATTTATATCGTCTTGCTTTTTAGTGTTTCTTGTGTTATAATGTATATATTTCTGCATCTTGGATTAATTTAATGCTTGGATTTTCTAGCTAGCTGGGTATTCTTAGCTGTATCAATTGATTTGATGTTATATATTTTGAGGGTAGGAGCTTAAGGTGTTAGATGTGGCTCTTAAGGCTCTGAGAGTATCTACAAAGGTGCTCCTAGGGGTTGAGTTTCCCTGCTATGGGAGTATTCAAGTAGGCTGAGTGGAATAAAACACAGGTAGATTCTAAAAGTTAACTAAATACTGTACCCATTCAGTCAAAAACAGCCCCAAGTATGTATGCCAGAGTAGTTATTATAACAACCAGATCCTCTATCAACATAGAGGTTAAGATTTCTGGTCTGTTGAGGGATCCCAGTTAGCTTGTGAACAAGTGAGACCCTTCGCTGGTGCAAACCCAGTTACCTTGGATGAGTTTGGTCTCAGTCAAGTTGCTGCCTGGGTCATCGGGCTGCTGTTCTGATTTTTGGAGCTGGGCACTGGCTTTTCCTATGGGGCAAACCAAGCCTGGCAACTGTGGCCCTGCAGATCAGCACCCCCACTGCTGGAACTGCTGCTGCGAAAGCTGCCTCTGCTGGGTCTGTCAGCAGCTCAAGCTGCTGCTGCTGGGCCCACTGCCCAGCTTTATTTTTAAAATAAAATAGTCATTTTATACTCCCATTATTTTATAGTGTTATAAATAGCTCCAACATCTGGCAAAATAAATGTTTATTCAAAGTCTGACTATCACACTGCTTCTCTGTCAGGGGTCAGGCTGTAGGTACTAACACCAGGGTGAAAGGTCAGGACTGAATGCAAAAAAGTTGGGTAGATGCCTGATCATCACCTGTAATCAAAAGTTTTTACTTATCATCCATTTTCGTTCAGTGCTGAAAATAAAGAGCTTTGCAAATTTAATCCTTTATCCCTGAAAGTCTACGGGGGAGGGGGCACCTGTATGCATTAAGATAAGAAATGCTACAAGAACCAACTTGACTGTATTCACGGAGTACAAAGCTAATTAATTAAAAAAAAAGAAAGAAAGAAATACTATAAGAGGATTGTTGTGAGTTTGAAGCTACCCTGAAACTAGTAGTGAATTCCAAGTTAGCCTGAGCTAGATTGAGACCCTATCTTTTAAAACAAAGAAATAATGAACATAACATGAACATTAACAAAAGAAACAAAGAAAACAGTAAAAGTTGGCATTTTAGGTAAGTAGCAAGATAGAAGTAAAGCTGGGGAGACGGCTTAGCGGTTAGGGTGCTTGCTTGCCCAGCCTAAGAACCCATGTTGGGCTCTCAGGTGCCACATAAGCTAGCCGCACAGCGAAATAAGTGCAAGAAGATGCACATGTACACAGAGAGCATTCTCGTCTGGAGTTGAATTGTAGTGGCCGCAGGCCGGGTATGTCACTAAAACAAACAAGTAAATAAAAAGAAAATGAGGACGTGTATTTCCTCTTTATTCACCATGGGTCCCTTACTATGTCTGTCAATCTTCTGACCCTTTGAGAACCCTGTGTACTTCTTCAGTTCTGCAAGTGAGAAATCTCAAGAATTTCACATTTTGCATGAGCTATTCCAGTTGTGTAATCTGTAAATGAGTGAGCAGTGTTAAAATTTTGGATCTTGGGGCTGGAGAGATGGCTTAGCAGGTAAGGCATTTGCCTGCAAAGCTAAAGGACCTCAGGTTGATTCCCCAGGACCCCATGTAAGCCAGGTGCACAAGGTGGTGCGTGCATCTGGAGTTCATTTGCAGTAGCTGGAAGCCCTGGCATGCCCATTTGCCCTCTCTCTCTCTTTCTCTCTCTCCTTCCCTTTCTCAAATAGATAAATAAAGATAGATTATTTTAAAATTTTGGATCTCAAGGTCAATGAGACAAGTCATTTCCTAAAGTCTTTCTTCCCAAATAGAGGTAAGGAATTTTTCAACATTAGGCTAACAGCATGGATATAATATTTTATGTGTTTTGAAATGAAACATGCCTCTTTAAGTTACATGTTATTTAAGCATTCTGTGTGAACCTTTTTTTCATATATTTTCAAACTGGATTAATGTATCATATCCAGTTTTCAAATGAAGGCATTTGACCACACCTACAGGCTTTTATAAATGACAGAGTCAATATTCAAATCAAGATCTATCTAATTTGAAATCTCTATTATTTTATTCTAATACTTTTAAACTTTTAACATCTTCCCTGATCTGTTAACAAAATTTTTATTTTCTTTCTTAGTTCTTCATAAGCATTTCTGTAGTAAAATTCTAAATCAATTCTTCACAATAATTTAGGCACTAGCATTTTTTCTAAATGGTAATATACTTTCCTGTGACACTCTGAACAAGAGGGGAATTGTCCTTATCCCTAGGAGGAAAATACTTCTTTTCCCCATGGATTCTCTGTCTTTACTCAATGTTGCCTGCAATAGCAAGTCTACAGTAGCTAGATGCACTCTTTAGGTTAGCTCATTTAATTCATTCTCAAAGTGGATAACTTTATTGCCTTCACCATTTTTATTTCAGTGTTCTACATTCCCTGTAATTTGTTGAGTTGTCTGATAGAAGGGGGATAAAATGGAATAAGTAATAATCCTGTAAAGGAATGACATTTGTCTTCTGATTTTGTTCTTTATATGTGTTTACCATTAACTCAATTCGTCGTACAGATATGGGGGAGCACTGTGTTGGAGATAACCCAGAAGGCATTTGCAGAAGGTTTACCTCCATGATTATCTTTTGTGTAGGTTATGTTTCCTATATACACTTCAGCAGCACTCAGGAGTCAAGAGAATATTTTCCAGTATGCTTGGGATCAAAAGATAGCCAAGTTACATGGATTTTTTTCTTTTCTTGAAAAGAATCCATAGAGAAAAGATGGAGAATGTAGGCGTACCATTCTCATAAAGACATGCGTGTCCTGTGTGGAGTACTAGCTTTCATCCGTATTGTCGTTTTTGGTTTATAGATCTATCATTACTGACATAAGCATAAATGTGTAACTTAAATTGTTTTCATAACACATTACTTATGGGGGAATGCTCATGTAACTGGTCAGCTGGTTTTGCCAGATTTATGTGTTATTGCATTTCCATGATAAATCCAAACTGACTTTTTACATACACTTGCCACTTAATATGGAGAATTTCTTTTGAACTGTTTTATATTCTAGATTATATCCTTAGGATGATTTCACATTCACTGAGTTTATGGCGACTTCCAACTTTAGACTATTTGTTAGTTACGTTGTGTATTATTTTTCTGCTTCATTATAGTAATGAATATACTAAAATTTAAGGACAAGTCAAACTTGGTAGCAAATACTTCTCCCCAAATTCTTTCTGTCGCCGCTTTTTCTACTCTCTGTTTCTGGCTTTACAAATGGATTCCAAGATATCTGAAAATAATCATTTTAAGTCAATTTGAAATACTCTTTAAAGATAGATTCCATGCTTTAATGAATTAATTACTTACAGAAAACCCAAATATACTAAGTCTACTATATTCCTTTCCCTATCAATCTTGCAGTTCTAGCAGATAAAAAAAGACCAAGTTTATTTGGTATGATTTTTATGCAAATATTCACCCACTTTTTTTCGTTATAGAGCTTCTGTTATATTCTCCTCATATAGCATTGTGTTATCTTAATGACTCATACTAACAAAGAGACACATAATATAAGATTATATCCTCAATTTTCAATCCAAAAAGAATATGCCTTATTAATTTGTCCTTCGGTGGTATCTGGCATCTATTGTTTATTTCCTAATGTAAGTCGTCATATGGCAGTGAACACACTCAAAGTGGACGGACGCTGGTTAGTCCAGGGGAAGAGTACATAGTCTGCTGACTGTTATGTGCTGGCACAAGTCCCAGGAAATATTTATACAAGCATCATGCAGTACTTACTAAGTATCTTATTTTTTGCCACTATATTAATTTTACTCAGGAAACTTTTCAACTTCAAAAATATGAGAGTTTGTCATAGAATTCCTAAGATCATGGTCAAGCAAGTTATTCCCTTCAGATTTCTTAGCACTATAGAAACTCATTTTGGAGAAAACAGCTACTCTACAAAAAAATTGAAAGTGCTTTGAAAAACTGCAGCTATTTTCTTTCATAATGATAGTATTTAATAAAAAAGGCCTATTCTAATAAGCACATATGCCATTTTACTATGCTAAAGTATGCAAATGTCCTCATAAAATATTATTTTATAGTCATCTTTATTTCTTAATTTCTTCACTCAGAGTCTGCATTTATTACTTTAATTTTAACATCATTTGAGCAATATTGCCACATTTAACAACCAAATAAAAATCTCCTTGAATTTTTCCTTGTTTCTTAAATATTAAACATAGAAGATAGTTTAAAGGAGAATTTAGAAAATGCGCATATGTAAATATTAACAATTTTTGCTTAAGTGGACATACTGGTATATATATGAACATACTTCTAAAATTGGAGGTTATAAACACTTGTTTTGATTCATGAATGTAAAGATAGATTCTTTATATGATAAAATTGTCCCTCATAAGAGAACATATGACTTCGTATGTCTCATGCAAGAGAAAGTCACTTACTGAGAAACCATTTCATAAACATGAAAAATTACTCTTTCATCTTCTGGGAATGCTTCCTTTAATAATTGCTTTTGGAATCTTGGTAAGCAGTTACACAATTAATCCTTGGTAATAAGGTACATCGTTAGTAACAAAATATCTTTGTAAGTCTAAGAAAGGCTGACGTGAAAGGCATCATAATTATTTGATGATCACTGACTTTGAAAAGGGGAATCATATATGAAACACCCAGAACTGACACTCTCTCTAATTCATACATATATTCTTAACTTCCCCTGGAAATGTAATGTCAAAAATAAAAGGAGTAGAGCTGGGCATGGTGGCACACACTTTTAATTCCAGCACTTGGGAGGCAGACTTAGGAGGATTGCTGTCAATTCAAGGCCACCCTGACCCTGAAACTACCAAGTGAATTCCATGTCAGCCTAGGCTAGATTGAGACCCTACCTCAACCCACCGTCCCCCCAAAAAAACAATATATATGTTTATAAAGATGGGCTGCAAGCATTTATAGAAGCACTTGCAGTCAAAGCTCATTGAAAAGAAATGCTAAAAAAAATGCCTATGCTGTTGTGTCAGAAGCAAGAACATGAATTTTAAAAGCTTGTTTTTATAAGAGCCTATCTATAGGGACTTGCCTCTTTTATTCAGAAAAACTTAACACATAAATAGAAGTGGTCTTATTAATTGTTATGTTAGCATTAACATCAGTCAGAATACATAGTGATTGTGGTGATTTTTCTAGCTATAATAAGGTAATGTATTCACTTGATACAGTATTATCAAATCATTGCCTGATTTGCCACACACTGTTATCCAGAAAGATATATTTTTCCATAATGCTTTCCCTTTTTGTTTTTAATTCCTCTGTACTTTAGCCCTGATGGTCATATGTGTATGTTGTAAAAATAGAAAAAAAAATATATTTCCCTGAGACTCCATAGTGAATTCCAGGTCAGCCTGGGCTAGAGTGAGACCCTACCTCAAAAGACCATAAGAAAAAGAAAAAAATAATCCAGAACTGTCTAGAGAAGCATTCCAGCTCAAGATGCTTGATTGCATTTTTCTTTAAAAACCTGCAGGTTTAATGCAGTTTGAAAGTTACACTCCAGCCCACCTTACAGCTACATTTCATGTGCTTCAAAAATCAGTGTATAGAAAATGTCTTAGCTTGATCAACACAACCCTCAATTCTTTGAAACCTTTTCTCTGTGATCCAAAATCTTAGAAACATTTTGTAACCTACTGTGAGCATTTCCGTCCTATTGAGGTACAAAGTAAAAATTGGAAATAGTCACATGATGTTTACACCAGAGGGTTGATGGATGTATTTACTCTAGACTAGGAATAACCAATCATAAAAAAATTTTCAAAGAATATTTGTAGAAGCAATTTTAAGTGATGTATTGAATGAATACAAAAATAAGTGAAGAAATAATCTTCTGTTTGAGAGGATAAGTCAAACAAGAATGGCACGTTTGACACAGGACATAGTTCCACATGTCATCGCAAAGGTGATACAGGGAACCTATGAAAAGACATTACTAGTTTCAAAATTAAAGAGCAGTGTTGAAAGCAATTCCCAAAATACTGGCAATATAATTGTTCCAATAATTTTTTAGCATAAACCATGTATTTTACTATTGTCCACATATGATAAAATAAGCAGTTTAGGACTCATGTGTAAATTTGCTACGTAAAGTATTGTGAGCAGTCTTCACCAGATAAAATGCTGAGGTTATCACTCTTCACTAGAAGCAATAGATTAATAACATGGAAAATACAAGGTTTCTAAAATTTCAACTTTAAAAATGTATGTATACCATACTATTAAATGAGTTATTAAAGTACTTTCCTTAAAGACATATTTTTTTGAATCAAAGAATAAAAGAAAATGTGTACTCAATTTCTCTCTGTAAGGATCCAGATCCTTTTATGACTATTGAACTAAATAGAAAACAGACTGTACTTTTATAAGGTTATAGTATTTCAAACAATTCTTAATATACAATGATATAATAATCAATTCAAAGCTATTGGACTGTAATTAATATCTATCCCCTATCTATCTAGCCATATAATCTCCATATTGATCAAAATATATGACTTTCCAACTATCAACAAATTAAGATCCTAGAAACTTGAATCTCAGTGTAAGAAGAATACAAAAAAAAATGTGAAATTCAGGTTAATGTACATAAGTCTGTTGCACTGATTTAAATAATAAGTAAGATATTGTTAGAAGGAAAAAAATGATACTTTGCCTACCCCCAAACTTCAATATATGTTGTTTAACAGTGCCTCTTAATTTATTCATAATCGATTTAATATTTACTTTTGAAGATAGTGGATGCTAAAATACATGGAACCTATATACTGAGAAATGAAATTCAGAGGGATTTCCTTGAAAATATGAACAGAGCAGATATCATTCAATAAAGGTACTTCTATGTGCTTTCCTAGAAATGCAGCTGTCAGTCTTGGTAGGATTCATCTTTATTCTCTTTGCTTAACTGGTTAATACATTGAGCTTCCTAATTGTGTTAATAAACTGTAGTCTAAGTTCAAAAATAGTGCTATTAATTGAAAATAATAATTATGGACCACATAGAATGGTATAATTAGAAATTTAGTAAATCATATTTTGTAAAGTAAAATGACTTCAATCACTATTCATTATAAAATGAAGATTCTTAATTATTTATTTATCATGATGTTGAAGGAAATTATGGCTAGGACTGATGACTGATTTAAACAGATGTAAATTCAGGTGCATGGAGTTCATCAAAAGAGTTCCTAACTTCTAGAAGAAGCAAAGTGAAGTATAGACCAAGGAATGGTTGATTTTTTTAAAATATTCTTGGTTTTCCATGTAGTGTGATATCATTTAGAATGCCACATTACTGCAAGCTTCCCTATAGTAATGAGATTTAAATCATATCTAAAATCAACTGTAATTAATCTGCTGAAATGTATTTACATTATTCTCAAGCAAATAACATATAATTGATGATAACTAAATTCTTATGAGAACATCTATTGTTATAAGTTCCTAAAGCAGAAAGAAAACTCAAGAATCTGAGTTAAGAAACAAGGTTAAAGTGAAAGTTGCTAGGACAACAGAATGAAATTTAATATATCAAACAGAGTGACCCTAGTCTTGATCTGTGATTAAAATTGCACTATCTGCAATAAGTTGCAAATAATTAATATTAAATAATTGATAATGCTATTTGTCTGTAATATGATTTTGTCTAATTATCTAGAGAGTCTTAACTACATTTGGAATTACTTTCCTTCTTGATGGACCATTTCTTATATTAGACTTAGTCGAAATGTGATGATTATATTATTATCATATTATTTGGTAATTGTCATGTGTCCGTGGAATGATAGGCTTTGTTCTGTGACAGAAAGAGTACCCAACATTCTAAAATTTGCAGAAATAGGAAAGCAATGTAACAGTTAAAATATCAGGGCTTTTACAAGTAAAAGAAGTCTGGAAGTATCATTTCCCTTCTGTAATAATTGTTTATGAAGCATATGAAATGCACAGAAATATGATGAAGCACATACAGGAAAAGTCATGCATGATTAGCACAAAGTACATAATAGTAAAAACTTAACCTTCCCATTTTTGCCCTTAAGTCTTCTCTCAAATATCCACTTTCCTGATTAATAATTATGTAGCTTATTTTGCCTGTCATTGGAATTAATATAAACTAATCTTAAAATATATATTATTCTTTTTCTATCTTTACTAAATTTTACTTTTAATTTTTTCCTCTCATGTATTATTGCATGTAACTTTTGTTGACTGTTATTACTAGGGTATTCCATGATATATACACATATATATTAATACTTTAAAGATGCTGTGGAAGAATTTTATGGGATATAAAGTGCTTTGGTTTTGCTGTGTCTATATTTCTTGTCTGAGAAGATAAAAATAGATGTGTTATAGTGGAGGAAGCAACCCTATAATTAAAACTAAGGTCCAGGTTTGCATTTTTTCTACAATTTAGCTATGAATATATTCATAGCTTCTTAAGACACAGTGGATTGCTTTTTAAAATTTGCAGTACCAGATAATTTCAGACAATGTTTAGATGAATATTTTGTCATAGAAGAGGAGATGGAAGCACTGGGTGGAGGGTTGGATGAGGTCCAAAATCCGCAAATCTGACAGCTTCATAGAATCACCTACAAACTGTTTAAATTGAGAAAACCTACCCAGTTAACAACATCAGCGTCTCATTTTAAGGGTATATAAATTTGAGAAACACGATATTGACTGGATCCCAAGAAACCCCTTCCAACTTTATTAGCCTTGGTCCCATGAATAATACTCATAGCATGGAGACATTTGTTTCTTTCCAAGTTTTCTGGGAAAATTCAGTCAAATGGTATCTTCAGGATATCTGGAGCCAGGTGTGGTGGTGCACACCTGTAATCCCAGCACTCGGGAGGCAGGGGTAGGAGGATTACCATGAGTTTGAGGCTATCCTGAGACTCTATAGTGAATTTCAGGTCATATATATATATTCTATATTCTATATGATTTCTAAATATGAACTTGTCAACCTCCTTACATCTTAAATTGTGATGCAGTTTACAATGATTCTTGGATTATTTTGATAATTGTACCCAAACTGTCAAATTCTAGATTTTTTGGTGCCTGGCTTCTGATTTCTGTAAGTTTGGCATATCAGCACTGGCTTGCTTCAGGCTTCTTTTGGGGGGATTCAATATGTAACATGTGGTAAAAAACAAAACTAAACAAAACACCTGTCTTGTGTGGCTCACCCCAAGTCCTCAGTAGATGTTTATTGCCTTTATAAATACAAGTCAACCAAGTAAAATGGCTTGCCCAGACAAGAAAAGTCAATGTGTATTTCCAGCTCAGCCTCAAAATTACTGGGAAAGAATGTTTAGCCAAAGGAGACAATGGCTTCAAATGTCTATGCCTCATCATAACAGCCTCGTAACAACAGCAAACTGCTTTCCTGACAAAGTCTGAAAAGACAAATGACATATTTTGTGGATCTCTTGTACAAGTATTCTTTCTCATGAATAAATATTTTGATTGAACATTATCTAAAACTATACACTTTAATGCTGTAGTTTATAGCTTTTAATGATTTTAGCAAAGATGTAAGATTATTGTATTTGCACACAAACACTGCACTAATGAAGTTGCTACCACCTTATTATGCAAATGTTTCTGAAAACGCAAGGCTGCATTACCTTGTAAATGTACTCTCTTTGATTAGTGTCTATGACCACTTCTGTCAGGATCTGATTCTGTTTATAGCTCTTTGAATATAGTATTCCTGAAATCAATGAATATTGATTTAAACTGTATTTCAGAATGTTTTTCTCATTTATTCTGTCTACTTTAATTGGGGTGATTTTGCATCCATAAGAAAAGGTCAGTATTAGCTTAGAAATATAGTATGGATTAGAGCATAGCGACCTTTATTAAACAAACATTTTTATGTAAGCTGCCTTTATATGCACAAAGAATGGTCAATGTGTTAGATCAGGTGACAGATTCCCAATGAAACTGTATTTGGTGGGAACTTATTTATCCACACCAGCTCTCCAGTGGATAACAAGATGCTGAGATGAGTGACACAGAAAATAGTGCAATTTCCAAAGCATCATATGAATTTCTTTTTGCTGTTACTTTTACAGACCATCAAAATTGGAATAAGTATAATTTGAGATCAAAAATAAAAATAAAATGCATATAATTAGTTTAAATGAAGGAAAAAAGGGAAAGTTTTAGATATGCTTATATTATAAGAAAGTATTAAATGATTGAAATGTGTTTCAATTTTGAAAAAAAAATGTGCTTTATTATAGAATAAGATTACCTTTGCTCTTGTTTGATTTATAAAAATAAAGAGAGAGAAGGAGAGAGACGGAGAGAGGGGGAGGGAGAGAGAGCTCGGCAGATAAAACTCCTTAGTTGCAAAGCCTGACTGCCCAGGTTCAATTCACCAGTACCGGTGTGTGTGTGTGTGTGTGTGTGTGTGTGTGTGTGTGTGTTCCTAATTACCCTTACTAGCACCCTTATTATAATTACAAACAAAATACCAAGAGTAGAAGTGCTTGTTACTTCCATGGCGGTAGATAATGGCTCTGAATACTCCCTCCTGCCCTGTGGCTCTTACAGTCTTTCTGCCCCCACTTCTGCAAAGTTCCCTGAGCCTTGTCAGGTGTGATGACTCTTCTGTAGCTCTGGGCTCTCAGCTGCATCTGGATTTCTTCTTAGGCAGGTTTTGAGTATCCTCCGTATCTATCATCATGGTGCACGTTGTCAGGCTCACCATAGAAGCAGCACTCTTGCTCATCTGGTGAGCTCCTCTGTTTTCTCACCCAGGCCCCACCTGATCTTCAAGGGGTGGTTCATTTCCTGCCATGGAGTCAGCTATCTTTTCTTGTCTTGTTGATAGACTTTGGTTGTCCTTGGTACTTTCTGCCTTCTGTAAAAGAAAAACAGGTGCTCTGATGGAGAGCAAGGACAGCATAGGTTAACCTGGATAAACAAAATTAATTTAGAAATATTTTGAAGGGTGTGGCCATTCTTTTGATCAAAGGCTATTGGGAGTGTCTCATTGGAGACCATAACCTTGGTCTCCATAGGATTCTGACTTGATTCACAGTCTAGCAAATCAGCACATAGAAATCAGTCACCTTCCTATATGTCAAAGACAAAGGTATAGAGAAAGTAATTAGCCATACTGTCCCATTTTGAATAACCAAAACAAACAAACAAATAAATAAATAAATAAATACCTTGGAATAATACTAACTAAAAAAGTGAAAGACATATGTAATGAAAGCGTAAAAACATTCAAGAAAGAAATTGAAGAGAACATGAAAAGATGGAAAGACCTCCCATGCTCCTGGATAGGTAGAATTAATGTTGTGAAAATGACAATTTTACCAAAAAAATATACAAATTTGATGCAATAGCAATAAAATCCCAACACCATTTTTCAGAGAGATAGAAAACAACCTCAAAATTCATATAGAATGGAGGAATAATTCAGATACTCAAAAATATCCTCAGCAAAGGGAACTCCTCTGGTGACATCGCCATACCCAATTTAAAACTATATTTTTCAAATATCTTTTTATCAATTTTCTTGTTTTATTTTTATTTATTTATTTGAGAGCGACAGAGAAAGAGGCAGAGAGAGAGAAAGAGAAAGAGGCAGAGAGAGAGAGAGAGAGAATGGGCACACCAGGGCTTCCAGCCACTGCAAACGAGCTCCAGATGCATGTGCCCCCTTGTACATCTGGCTAACGTGGGTCCTGGGGAATCGAGCCTTGAACTGGGGTCCTTAGGCTTCACAGGCAAGCGCTTAGCCACTAAGCCGTCTCTCCAGCCCTCTATTTTTTCAAATATTTTGATAGATCTGTGCATCCACAGAATTTTGTTCAATTTTTCTTTAAACCATCAACTATTTCAGATTTTTGTTCGATTTTTCTTAAAACTGTAGACTACTGTGGTCTTAACTAAAAAAAAAAAAAAATCTCACTCAGACTTGCATCTTTATTCAGTTTTTTTATGGATTATTCTCAGAGTCATTAGCCAATATAGCAAGATTGTACTATCACCCTTTAGGAAATAACACAAATATGATAATATATTTTAGCAACTAATTCAAGTTTGTTATATTCTATATTCATTTGTGCTTATTTAGAGAAAGACATGTGGATAGTTTTCTCTATTAAACATTCTTTTATTTTATTAAATCAAGACCACTTACTTTTCTGGAACATATGATTTTTGAGGCATGGTTTCTTAGTGTGGTATGTGCAAAGTCATGAATTTGGTATCATCTCCTAAAAAAGCAGCTATACATATTATGCTATAGGAATTTGGGCCACTTTTCAGAGCCAGGCAGAGTACTTCAAGTTTGTTTCTGTTTTCCACATTCTAGAGAAAGAGCCTTTTACAACTAATCAAATGAGTAATTATGGCTATTTTCAACCCTCATATTCTTTTGTGGCTCTTGTTAAGGTAGAATGGAGATTGCAATAGTCACTTTGTGACTACTCATTAGGGTTCTTTTTCTGGAATGATGTTTAACTCAAATTGAGAGAAAATTACCTAATGTTCCTTGGAGACCAATTGCTTCCAACCATACTACTTATCAAATATTCCCAGTTCAGACCTGCCATTGTCACAGGCACCTTGCTCATCACCTTACTGAGAACAAGGACATTTCTATTCCTACTGATCACAAGATTCTGTAAGTCAGCTCTAGTTCTGTGAAGTGAGATAATTTTTCTTAGAATGTGACTACACTCTTATCCCTGCTTTCCTTGAGGAGCAGTCTGCATATTCCCTCATTTTGACCTTGTTACCCCAGAGGGATCTTAACGATATGCAATCTATTTAAGTCATTGTGAATGCCTTCTTAGTTCTAATTTCCTCTCTTTTTCTCACATTTTGAAAATAGTTCCAGTTGTTGTTTAAGCACAGATTTTACCACATTAAATTAGGAAATTATGTACAAATCCAGATAATAATCTGTTTTTGACAAGTAAAGGCTTGTAGGTGGTAGACATTATAAATCTCTTTGGTTAAATCATTAGAATATATCATATCAAATGTAACAATCAGTAGTATCAATTACATTACATCCTCAGATAATAAATTAACTCATTTTCTAATGAGTCACGCCAATGAAATTGCCTTTTGTAGGACATTTTTACATAAATTGTCTTAATATTGCCAAATATTTACATAAACACACTTAGGACTTAAGTCCTAAAGGAAGGCATTCATTTACCAACTACTATATCATACCAGACTGTCAGTAATCACAATGTAATATCTTGATCTTTTATGATTATTAGGTTGGTTTTTCGAGGTAGGTGTTCACTTTACCGCAGACTGATCTGGAATTCACAATGTAGTCTCAGGCTGGCCTTGGACTCACAGTGAATCACATACCTCTGCCAACTGAGTGGTGGGATTAAGGGTTTGCACCATCACACCTAGCTGACAAATTTCAAAGGAGGGCTATGTGAACACATCGCAGCATATGATCATTTACCTCTAAAGTGCTGGTAACTATAATCTGCTGCTTTGTTAGGTGAGGTAATTAGTAAAACCATCCGTATGTTTCAGTGAAATATCTTTTATTATGTCCATGCAATGGAAACAACACCATATTCACACAGAAAACAGTCTGAAGGTAGAGTTTAAACATGATATAATTAGCAATACTATTGACTTCTGTAATGGCTTGTGGTATGGTGTGTGTGTGTGTGTACACATCAGGGCACATATGTGAACTCTGAGGATAACCTCAGGGTATTTGTCTTCTACCACTTTGCCTGAGACAAGGTTGCCCTTGTTCATTTCTGCTTTTTCTGCTTTGTGCACACAGTCTTGCTGGCCTACAAGCTTCTGGATTCTCCTGGCTCAACCTCCCATTTTGGTATGCCCATTGGAATCATAGACACATGTGAAACTTTATCTGGGTTTAGATGGGCACTGGAGATTTGAACTGAGGCTAGTAGGCCTATTAGCAAGTATGTTTAATCATTGAACATCTTCCAAAGTCCCTTATGTACCTTCTTTGGATTCAGATCCAAGAGAATAAACGAAGGAATTGTTCTACTGATGGGATGTTTATATTAAGAATTGGTAATTACTTTTAAGTTTTTGTCTCAATGGCCCACTTTCTCTAGCCAAATCACACTGCTCTCAAATCCTTCTCTGCTGTCAAGGCCAGTTTCAAATGGAAGTGTCCCTTTGTTCCCCAGTTTATCTCTATAATTCTCTTTGTCTTATACTAGAGATAGATACAAATATAGTTACAAATGCTACATTTAAGTATGCTTATAAGCACGTGGTAAATATCTGTGGTGTTTCAGAGTTATAAAAAGAAACCTCTTCTTTCTAATAGATATTATATTTTTTCATACAAAATCATCACTGCCATAGGAGGTGGGCCTTGTTCCTTGAATCAGAAGAGAACTTTGGTGATTGTGGAGGACATTTAGCATGCTTTCCACAGATTTAGTTCACAGGACATAAGTGAACTCTATTAAAACTATCAATACCCTGAATGCTTTCATCATTTCCAGCCATTTACAGAGGGCTAAATTTAACTGTTCTTCCTCAAGTCAAAAAGCGTTTTGATTTCCTTACACACATTTTTTTTTAAAAACGGGAATCACCTTTCAAATGGGGAGTCATCACTCATTCTTCTATACTCACTTGGAATGCCCTCCTTAGGGATGGTTTTCGACCTCCTTGTTGTGATAGCCGGGAATGCCCTTTCCTCTCTGCCTTTCTCTTGCATGTGCCTCCTCTACCATAACTCGTGATTTGACTTCCACAAGTCTTAGTTATCATGTCTGTAAATGCAAAGAGGAACCAGTATCATCTCTGAAGTTACCTCATCAATGTTCTTGAATAGCTGGTATTCTGGAGGGAGGACAGGAAGTGGCATTTAAAGCATTGGTCCTCAATAGATGCGATAAGGATCACATCGACTGGTAGCTAGTCATAAGACCTCAGCAGCACTGCTTCTCTCGCAGACAAATAGCTGGGTCCATTGTCATACAAGAGGAATAGAAATGGCTCTTCTATTTTGATTTCTACTTGTAGACCACTTATGAATTTTTATGCTTGTTTGGTTAATTTTATTAGGTTTAATTTTTAATTGCTTCTGGCATCTATGAATTCTTAAGTATTGTATTCTGAAGTCCATCTTTCATTGTGATTACTGGGTCTAGTACCATGCTTTAAATGGTGAGACAATCTGAGAATTCTAAACCTACATTCACATTTTTCCTAGCATTTAAAAAATTTCGCTTTTCATTTTAATATCAAGAATGTATTTGCTTTTAATCAACAAATTAGGAATTGTAACTTTTCAAATACTTAACCAACCATCTTCCTGTCTCCAATGTTTATTGCATATACTATTTTATTACATATATATATTAAATTTTTTTTAAAATTATTTATTTATTTATTTGAGAGCGACAGACATAGAGAGAAAGACAGATAGAGGGAGAGAGAGAGAATGGGCACGCCAGGGCTTCCAGCCTCTGCAAACGAACTCCAGACGCGTGCGCCCCCTTGTGCATCTGGCTAACGTGGGACCTGGGGAACTGAGCCTCGAACTGGGGTTCTTAGGCTTCACAGGCAAGCGCTTAACCGCTAAGCCATCTCTCCAGCCCTATATTAAATATTTTAGTTATTTATTTCTTTAAGAGTGAGAAATAGATAGAAAGAGAAAGAGAGAGAGAGAGAATGTTGTGCCAGGGCTGCTAGCCACAACAAACGAACTCCAGATGCATGGGGCACCTTGTTCATCGGGCTTTCTATGGGTACTGGGGAATCCAACTTGGGTCCTTAAGTTTTGCATTGATCCTAAAATGGTGCATCAAAGATGCTGTTAGTATAGTTTTTCACGATCTTTTGTGCCCTGTGTAGTCATGTGATGTGTGCATATCCATTGTGTTAGGCAACATGAGAAAAATTTTATCCTATATAACCTTATGAGGTAAGTATAACAATCTTTATGATTGTTTCTTTGTTTTGTAACCTGGATTTGGGACAATCAGATAACTTGCCTGTGGATCTAGTAAATGTCAAAAATCTCCTTATGCACTGTTCTGTACCCACCCTTCAAATTTCTCTAGTGAGAGTTACACTACTTTTTCCTTTTTCTTTCCATTTAAGTGAATCTTACAATAAATTTTACAAAGCACATTGGCGAACTCTCTTCTTATGTCTGAGATGAAGGCAAATAAATAACCCCACCTTCTGTGAAGGAACAAGGGGAAAGAACTATCTTATGCCCCAGCTTGCTGTATTGACATTATGGTTCTGAAGTCTTGAATTTCTCCTCCTCCTCCTCCTCCTCCTCCTCCCCCTCCTCCTTCTCCTCCTCCTCCTCCTTCTCTCTCTCTCTCTCTCTCTCTCTCTCTCTCTCGATTTTTTTTTCCAGCTTCTCTCTTTCCACCTGCATAGTACTTAGGAAGAACAACTTCTAAGAAGTAATTCAGTACTGTTGAGAATGCAAGTTATCAGATCAAATTTAGTGTCATGAAAATCCCATTCAGAAAATGCTACCTGAAATTTGAGTAAGAGTAAAATTTAGCCAGAGAGAGAAGAGGGAAAATTCTACTAAGAGCAGTATGCCTGAGGGATGGCCTGGGGAGCCCATGTGACTTGTGAGACAAAGAATTTAAGAGTGAAGAACACTATATGTGAGAAGTAAAGTTGTTGGCAGACTTGGAGTTGGCCATAGACATCAGGAAGAATAGGGCTGTGAATGTTATCATTGCCAGAGTGATTGATCATGGGTTTTTATGTGGAAAACAAGGTAGACAGTTTTCACCACATTCTGAAATATAAATTTTTGAGAAGTAGTAGATAGGCAGCGAAAATGTTTTACACAGTTTTATAACAGTTACATTTAAAATATGTTTTTAACATTTACCGCACTCCTGTTAGGTATTCCTCCCTTTCCACACTTAATAAAACTGAGAGAACAAATTTTATGTTAAGGTCAAAATCTGGACTCTAGATCTGATTCCTGTATCAAAATATTATTATCTTTAAACATACAACTAAATAAAATTAATTGAATGATTAATAACCATATACAATGATCCTATATTTATAATGACCACAAGATGTAGTGATATCTTAAGGTTAATCAATCAGCCTAGTTTGGAATTTAAACCTGAAAAAACAAAAAGTGATTAGTAAAATAAAATAAAAGTCCATGGGAGAGAAAAAAAAGGAAAAGATTACATTATAGTTGAAGACAATTTTGTTTTGTAATATCTTTTTATACTGTATATTTTACTAAATTTGTATGCATTCAAGATTACCCGGGGAAGTATCTTTGTTATTAGTAAATTAATTATGTGTCTTCTTTATTTGAGGTACAATGAAAAGTGATAATCATATATAAGAGAAAATTAACATCATGCTTTATTATATTATAAAATTACATATATTTATTCTTTAAATGCATATTTGGAACACTTTAAATGAGTTTTAAAGAATACAATATGACTTATGACTTCTTGTTATTTAAAAATCTCAGCTGATACAATTGTCTTCATTTTTAATCATTACATCTGAATCTGTTTTGTGTTTTAAATTGTAAAACACTTCAGGAAAATTTTCAGAAAAAATATTGATGAAATTTCTTTAAAATATATGGCTTATATGTGAATATGAATTAGAAATAGAACAAAGAAAATAAAATACTAGTTTCCAAAAATCCTCAAGTGTTATCTTTCAGCATTGAAGATCTCCCTTTGAATTTCTGAATAGGAGGTGTGTCTATTCTTTCTAAGCATGTCTGCAGATTTGGGGGAAAGTTGCCAAGGATAAAACCATTGGCCTTCGATGTCAGTGTCTTTGTTCTCTGGAAGAGATATGTTATTTCAGTTACAGTCATATTTTCTTCCTCCAAAGAGGCTGCTCTTTTATATTTCTTGGTTGTCTGTTGTGGAAGCTTATAGATGCACTTTCCCTATTTGGTAGGAAGACAAAAATACCCATCTCTGAAAGTAAGGATTGTAGATGCAGGAGTAGTTATTTTTATCTGTGTTGTTTAAGGATTTTGTGCTCAAAGCAATGGAAAAAATATGGTTCCTAATTATAACAGAGGAAAGGAAAAATGAATGATAAAGATAGTCTATTCCTAATTAATTTTTTTTTATAAATTCATTCACTTTCCATATTAGCGCAGACAATTCCAATGATCATAATTTTCTAATGACTTGTTGAACACAATCAGTTAAACTTGTTTTATTTGTTGGAGAAGAATATAATCAGAGTCTATATGCCATTTGAAATACCTTATATTGGGCTGGAGAGATGGCTTAGTGGTTAAGGTACTTGCCTCTACAACCTAAGGACCCAAGTTTGATTCCCTAGCACCTACATGTTGGGCTATTCAACACAGTACTGTACTAAGATATTAAAATCCTAAAGGGAAGGGGACAATAGCAAGAAAGCAAGGTCAGTGGGACCGGTGCATGTGAGCAGAGTGCTACCAAAGCCTTCTGCCACTTTTATCACTTTTATCATCTTGGTTTGCAAACTTTGGGAGAAATAATTTTTTTTATTCACCATGAAAACTAAAATAATGGAGTGCATATATTATCTGTGTACTCAGATATACACTGAACAAAGTGAGTAAAATAAAGAATCTTCCCCCATTTAGTTCTACAGCTATACTTTGTGCTATGGAGTTTTCAAACATGAGAACTTGTAGTAGACATGGACTTATTCATAGAGATAGACCTCTTTTGGTTCATAAAGGGCATAAAAATGATATGACAAGGAAACAAATGCATCATAACACTTAAGTATATATTTAAAGAATTAACTTGACAGTATGTTTTACAGTAATGCTTAAGCAAAGCCCTATAAATTTCTACCAAAATCTAACCATAGCTTAACTTTGCCCCTAGTATTGTATTTTTGACTATTCTTATCAGCAAGTATTACCTGACTTTTACTTTAATTTCTACCAATGTGTAAAGAAATCACACACCTGTTTCTTATTCCCTAGTAAATACTAGGTGAGGTTGGGACATGAAAAATGGTATGTAATGTGTCTCACTGTTTTGATTTACAAATTTAGGTGGATTTCTTCTGTATAATGTCCACGCATGCTTCTTTGAGAATTCATTACAGTCATTAAGAACAAAGACCATTTGAAGACAGAGACATTTATAATCAACCATTTGGCCTGGCAAACTGGTTTCAATGTTCAGAGTAAGAAAGAAGTTAAATAAACTTAAAGTATCATTAATACATTGATATTTTTCAATTATATCTTCACTTATATATGCCATTATTTTTCTCATAGTATCAAATGACTCAAATACTGAAAATGATTAAAAGGATATTTTAAACTTAGACAAAGTCCCACCTTAGTTTAGTTGATCTAACCACAAACCCAGTACAAACAAACAAGAGCTTTTAGACTTCCAAATCATTGCATCCAACTGAGAACATACAAATATATATCTACATACCAGAGTCACTTATTCGTAGAAGCATCAGCAATAACTGATGCAATGGGTAACAGAGCTATAGAAAAATCTAATTTCAAAAATCAAAAATGCTTTTCTGTAAAAACAATGATGTTTGTAAGGAGGTAAAAAGGTATTTATCTTGGCTCACAGTTTGAGGAGACTTAGTCCATTATGGGGGAAAAAGCATGGTGGCTGGTGGCTGCATGACCATCAAACATGCACTTAAGATTCTTCTTTTTTCAGCAGAAAGATGGATGGTGTTCACCTGAATGCTGGCTTTTCCTTTTTTCTCTTTTATTATATTCAGTGTGGACCCTGCCCATGGGATATGGGTAGCATGGTTCTTCCCTTCTTAGTTAATATTTTCTATAAACAAACTCACAGGTAATGTCCACCCACATTTTAAAAGTCAGAAAAAAGTTTCTGAAGTTTAAAAAGACATTATTATAACCATCTAGGCTTTTAAATATTTTCTTTGCTTTTAAATAAATAACATTGAGAGTATATTAAGGTCAGTATAAGTTACAATGCCAAAACAAATTACTGTGTTTGGGCTAGAATAGATTAGATGGCATTTTGATTGCTGCTCAAGGCTTTAGAGTCCAAGGATTTACATGAGGTAGTACTTCTTAAACATTATTTATAGGACAGGAGAGATGGCTTAATGGTTGAAGTGCTTGCCTGCAAAGCCTGAGGTCTCATGTTTGACTCTTCAGATCCCTTGTAAGCTAGACACAGAAAGTGATACAGGTTCACAAAGCTGCACATTTGCACAAGGTCGCTCATTTGTCTGGTGTTCAATTGCAGTGGCTAGAGGCCCTGGCATGGCAATTCTCCCTCTTGCTCTCATTCTCACTTTCAGCCTCTCACATTAAAAAAAAAAAAAAAAAAAAAAAAGGCCTGTCTGTTGGGCTTCCCTCAAACACACACACACACACACACACACACACATTGTTTATAAATGGTTGGGAATTATGGTTATTAATTTAGATAATGCCCCACACAAACAATCATAATACTTTCTGTGTGTATTTAAGTTGAGTTAATCCAATTACTCATATCTCATTATCGTCATCATTTTCCTACAGTTAATTTTATTTGAAAAAGGTTTGGATTCATTAAAATGGTAAAAGATTGTATGCACAATGAAAGCTTTTGGAAATTGTGATCTTCTTTTTTTTTCTTTCAGAGATACTACCTTTCTAATTTTAAAAATAATTTATTTTAATGTAGTTTTTATTTTGAAAAGGGTTTTTCAAAGTCTGGCCTCAGAATCATGATCCTTATGCCTCGGCAAATCTATTGTTGGGATTACAGACGTGTTTTTCATATTCGGCCTAAAAAATATACTTAAGATATTTATTTTTTAAATATTCATTGAAAGCTTTGGATTCAATAAAAATAAAGCATATGGGAATATAGTTTAAAAATTGGTCAAAAATAGTGTTGATCATATAGAGCCGAAGACAGAGAGGAGCTGTCAGGAGGAGGTTGACTATAAGTAGCCACAACAGACTACAAAGACTGTTTTGCATTTATATCTAATTTTGATTTATCATTCTCCCTGATATTTTCACAGTAAACTTTTTTTTAAAGTTTTCTTCTGTTTTGTTTTTTCTGAGATAAGGTCTCCCACTAGCCCAAACTGATGGAATTCACTTTGTAGTCTCAGGTTGGCTTTGAACTCATACCTCCCATTGGGATTAAAGGCATATGCCACCACACCAGGCTCCCTGATGTTATCTCTCTCTCTTCCTCCTCCCTCTCTTGTGCAATACAGTGTTTGGATAGTGTGGCGGTATGTTTGTATGGCAGTTTGACACCTCATATTCACACCTGAGGGGGGAAAGAAGAATGTCAGGTGCTCTGCTCCATCACTCTCACACCTGGTCATTTTCTTAGCAGTTATTGGCAACCTCCATTCATATGCACAATATACTCTGATCCTAATCCCCTCTCACTCACCACCCTCCTTTGTCAGCCCTTCCTTCTTACCTTCCCCTGAATTGGTCTTGTTTTGAGCCTGAATCTTCTTATTGGTTACTTATTATTACTTCTTTATTATTGATTACTGGGCTCAGACAATTCTCGAGTCTTTGTTCCCCTGCCAGACTTGGTTTACATTGACACAAAAGATGTTTACATGGAGTGTGGGGATTTGAACTCTGGCAGTCTCTGGGTCCCTTAGGCATTCATGCTTGCACAGAAGTGCAATTCAGTGCTGAGTGAATCTCCTCAGCCCACCTGCTTGTTTCTCTGTGTTAAGAAATTGGAAAAAGAGAAGGAACAATGAAGAAAATCACATCAGATGATTCTTGAGGACAGACCTTGTACTTGATTAGGTAAACAATGAAAGAATTGAGCCTAAAAGAGTTATTTTGATGTTGTATATCTGCTATACCTACCAAAATAAGATGTTATAATCACAGTGTTTTTTCCCTGGAAGCCCATGTAATGCTCATTCGCTCCCCATATGTGCACGTGTGCATTTACGTGTGTGTTTGTGCTTGTGCACACACCCACACACACCAGGGAGTCAGATCTGCATTCATGTTTCTTCTGTTGGGCAATTAATTAGTTAGGGTAATTAATGTCTACTTTAGAATACTGTATTTTTATGTTCTTTATATTTTCATAGATTAAGAAAGATATGAAATTTGTAATTTTGTAGCTGTTATTTAAGATGTATTGTAATTAATATATTTTTAAACTATCCACATTTTTTTCTTACTATTAAAAATTTAAAAACTAGCTGGGCATGGTGGCACATGCCTTTAATCCCAGCACTCAGGAGGCAGAGGTAGGAGTTTTGCCATGAGTTCAAGGCCACCCTGAAACTACAGAGTTAATTCCAGGTCAGCCTGGACCAGAAAGAGAGTGCAACACTACCTGGAAAAACCAAAAAAAAAAAAACAAACAAAACTATAGTATGCTGGCATACTGTTTATCCTTGAACATCTAGACCATCCCTCTTGATTAAATAGAGGGTCTTTACTGCTAGGAAAGCACTGATGCATTTGGTCATATACAAGTTGGCTTGGAGATAACTTTGAGGACTACGTAAAAAGAGAGCTGAATGAGAGAGCATCAACCAGTAGGGGATGGTTGGTAAGGAGACCTAGACGCAGGATGAGTATGTGAGATGGCCAGAGACTGTGTACTTAGTTGGCATAAAGCAGACAGAAGTAAAAAGAAATCTCTATGAAAGCTGAAAGGGAGACTCAAAAGCACATCATCTAATAGGGAAATATACCTATCAGGGTTTACATATTATATATGAGATTGTTTTGTCTAATAATTAGTGCATTTAATATATGAATACACACTGGTATACATGATATATTTCAAATATACAGCAAAGGTATACATTGTTTCTTAGTCATTCATTTATTGCAGTACTGAAGACCACACACAGGGTCTTGCTCATCCTAGATAGGGCTATAACTCTGAGGTGCATACACCCCTATCCATTTTATTATACAATTTGACATGCATTTTCTATGTTATATACAAATGAGCATTCTAAATCAGATATATCATTCCTCTACTTATTTTTAACATGTTGAAATGCTTAACATGTATTTTTAATGTGTCAGTGTCCTCACCTTGGATGATCCCATGCAGTCTACCCTTTCATTACTAGGCAGTTCCCTGCTCTGTCAACAGCCTGGAGCTCCAGGTTGGAATATGTACTTCTTCTGTGACATCTGAACTCTGACATAGAGCATCAGCATCGGTCCCGACATTTACGTAGTCATGCCGAATTAGTCATTCCCCTCTCCAAAGAAGCAACTACTGAATGTCCATTCTTCTCCATAAAATTTGGGTGCTACCACATGCTCTGGTCATTGCCAAAGGCAAATGTTTAGGGGAAAAAAAAAAAAAAACACTTTGATTTCCTTTTCTTTTTCTATTTCTTGCCTACTACTACAAAAAGTACCAATCAGTTTTGTATGTCTTTATATTCTTTCAACATATTCCAAATATATTTGAATGTCAGTTTTTTCTCCATCAACCCCATATACCACATGAACTCCTAATATAACTTCCTCACTTTCCAACCACAGTTCCTATTTATTTTTGTTTCTTTATTGTTGTTAAAATACAGTACAGTCATCCCTCTACTTCTAAGATACCCTGGTGTTACCATTATACTCAATATAAAATAAGGAAAAGACAGTACATTGTTGAATGACAAAGTTCTTATAGATTTAGTTCTATCTGCTTATGGTACCTTCTTTGTCCTAGCAACTACAGTTATTGCGTCACTCTATCTTCTCATGCCCAAGGATTTTGGAATAGCTATTTTAGCTTTTTAAAAGTTTCCTTCCATGATTTCATATACAAATTTGCCTATGACTGTATGGATAACATCAAATATTGTCCATATATATATATATATATATATATATATATATTCATATATATCATATATATAAATACACACACACACACACACATACACACACACATGTTGCAGTCAGGTTAGCATTGCTGTAGAAATCACCAAACCAAGAGCAGCATGTGGGAGAATAAAAGAGGTTTGTTTTGGCTTACATGCTCGACGGGAAGCTCCACGATGGCCAGGGAAAATAATGGCATATGTAGAGGGTGGACATCACCCCCTGGCCCACATAAGGTGGACCATAGCAACAGGAGAGTGTGCCAAACACTGACAAGGGGAAACTGGCTATAACATCCATAAGCCGGCCCCCAACAATACACTCCCTCCAGGAGGTGTTAATTCCCAAATCTCCATCAGCTGGGAACCTAGCATTCAGAACACCTAAGTTTATGGTGGACACCTGAATCTATCTATCTATCTATCTATCTATCTATCTATCTATCTATCTATCTATCTATCTATCTATCTATCTAGTTTATGGTTTGTTTTTTTTCCAAGGTAGGGGTTTTGCATTAGCCCAGCCTGACCTATAATTTATTATGTACTCTCAGCCTGGACTCAAACTCAGAGAGGTCTTCTTACCTTGACTTCCAGGATACTAGGATTAATGGTGTGTGGCACCATGCCCAGCTATGATATTTATTATAGGAAGAGTTAGAATTAAGAGGGAAAGCAAACCTGGAAAATTCTCTCTCACTGGGAAGGAGAGAAGAGGAGGCTAGGAAATAGCTAAGAGTGAATCCTATGAATTTATGATATGCATTTTAACTTTGTATTTTTAAATCCAGATCCACTTAGAAAAGCCATTGAAGTTGAAACCAAATAGAATAATATGAAAGTTTTTTTAAAAAGTAATCAGTACTAATGCAGTATTCTAAATAAAGCAGTTATATAAATACTATTGAAAAATTTAGAAATTGTGGACATTGTTTTGTGAAAGGAGCCAATATTAAGAAATAAGTAGTTAGAAAGCACTATAAATGTTCTCTTTGGTTACAATCACATTCATTTTTAAGAGGATTGCTACTGTATAGCTGGAAATGTGAAAAATTACATTTACTCATTTTTATAAACCACTCTGTTCTTATTTCCATGATAAACTTCCAAATTTGGAGGGAAATAACTTCTAATCAGAATATCCATAATATATGAACTTCTGAATCTACACCAACTCTTCAGGGTTGGTCAAAATTCATCTTGTTTATTTTCCACGTTAAAAATTTAAAACCTGTTTGGGGGAGGGTGCATTTTTTTCTGAAAATAGATAATATTCCTTTACTCTTTTTATATAAAATATCATGTAAAATATGTCTTTCATGAAGAACTTTCTCGATTAATACTAACAGATGTGTACCTTTGCACCCATGTTTGTGGGCCCTAGGGACTTACCTCTCCTTTTTTTAAAAAAATTTTTATTTATTTATTTATTTGAGAGCGACAGACACAGAGAGAAAGACAGATAGAGGGAGAGAGAGAGAATGGGCACGCCAGGGCTTCCAGCCTCTGCAAACGAACTCCCGATGCATGCGTCCCCTTGTGCATCTGGCTAACGTGGGACCTGGGGAACTGAGCCTTGAACCGGGGTCCTTAGGCTTCACGGGCAAGCGCTTAACCGCTAAGCCATCTCTCCAGCCCTTACCTCTTCTTTTTAGTGACAATTAGTTGGATGAAAAAAATCCAAGGGTCAATGCCTTATTATACAAATACCTTCTATATAATAGAATTCCAGGCTAATTGATGACTATGAAGGTAAATGATAAATCAACATTACTATAAGTTGGATGTAAAAGCATAAAAAGAGTTTGTGTAACAGTATATAAGTTCTATGCTCTCTTATACATTTCTATAGTATATTTCCAAAACAACACACATTTAAATTATAAATTATAAGCACCAATTTTGTTGTTATAGAGTTAGGGTAAGAAAATAGAACTTCCAGCCACACTGCCATCTACTGTGTGCAAATAGGTTAATAGTACTCACCTTTCAGGATTTCAGTTCCCTCATCTGTAAAGCCAAGGGTTCGTTTGTCTCTTAGAGCTCTTGCAGCAACCAGTCTGCTGTGACAGCTCACTTTGTTTTTCTTTCTTTCTTTCTTTCTTTCTTTCTTTCTTTCTTTCTTTCTTTCTTTCTTTCTTTCTTTCTTTCTTCCTTTCTCTCTTTCTTCTTTCTTTCATCCTTCCCCCTTCCCTCCCTTCCTCCCTTCCTTCCTTCCTCCCTTCCTCCCTTCCTCTCTTCCTTCCTTCCTTCCTTCCTTCCTTCCTTCCTTCCTTCCTTCCTTCCTTCCTTCCTTCCGTCCTTTCTTCTTTCTTTAATAAAGGCTCCTAAGAACTGAATCTATTTTTAAACTTTCCCTTTGCCATTAAAACCAGCTCTTCTTAAGTTCCCTTCTCCATTTTACATCTGGGAAGTTAGTAGGCAGTATAGTATGCTTCCCATCTTTTTGTTCCCTTGTAGAAATCCATGTCTTCACAGGTAACCTATAGATTATGATAACTGTGATACCTACAATTGGATAATCCTTGAACAAGACTACATCTATGATTATTTATCCTGGAGAATATACAGGTGACACAAATAAAAGAGCTTTATACCTGTCCTTTTAGTGATGTAGCTAAAATTCATCATTTCTACTAGAGGAAACCTGTTATCATATTATAGCTACCTTTTTTTGGCTGGGACAAGATATCTGACAGCACATTTGAAATGGAGAAAGATTTACCTTCATTCACAGTTTCAGAATGCATTTCCTGTGGTTTTATGGTGTGCTGCCTCCATTGCTGTGGGCCCATGGCAAAGTAAAAGGACTGGAAAAGGGGTGTAGCAGGTTACATTACTGTGCATAGTTCTTTTGCCCCAAAGGCCATTAATTAATTGCATATTCTCTCTCAGGTAGATCCTAACATTAAACGTTTGTATGTGTGTGAATAAGGATGTGATATTGAATATGGAATATATTTTCAGAAGCATATTCTTACTAGGTCGCTCTGGATGGCCTTATTTTACAGCAAAGTACTTGAACTTGTGATCCTCTTGCCTCAGAATCCTGAGTGCTAACATTAAAGATGTGTGCCATCTTGTCTAAGAAAACTATTAGTGTTTTAATTATTGATTGATTCATTCTTTCATTCATTAACTTACTTTACTCTGGTGCTGAGTACTCAAACCAGTGCCTGGAGTGTGCCTGGCAAGCAATCTACTACTAAGCAATATACATAACCTCTCAGCAAATTCCTTTGCTTATACAACCTATTCAAGAACAAATAGAGGTTTATCTGTAAGAACAGGAAAGAAGGGCTGGAGAGATAGCTTAGTGGTTAAGTGCTTGCCTGTGAAGCCTAAGGACCCCGGTTCAAGGCTCGGTTCCCCAGGTCCCACGTTAGCCAGATGCACAAGGGGGCGCATGCGTCTGGAGTTCGTTTGCAGAGGCTGGAAGCCCTGGCGCGCCCATTCCCTCTCTCTCCCTCTATCTGTCTTTCTCTCTCTCTCTGTCGCTCTCAAATAAATATAAAAAAAAAATAAATAAATAAAATAAAATAAAAAGAACAGGAAAGAAGCAGGCCCTTGTCCATCTGCAGCCTTAGTCTTGACCTTTTCTGTTCCTGCTCATTGCCAAATTAACCATGACTGTGGCCAGGATTTTCAGGATAGCTTGGATTTTTTCAAGATGGGTATAGAATTTGGAAATCTGGAAATTATAGTACTACATATTCCCCCAATAAATATTAGCTTTGCTTTCTTTTAATATATCTTTCAAGTGAGACTATGAATCCCAAAGAACAAGTTGAGATAACACATTAACCAATCATTTTCTATAAAAGCCACATTGCATAAGTACATTTTTTTCAAAAGTAACACCAGGGAAACCGCTATAAATTTTTGGTGACTACTATATTATATTACAGGTAACAAAGTGCTTAAAGCTCATTATACACTAGATCTTGCAGTGATTAAACACTAATGTCTAAATTTATATCACATTAAAGAGTCAAGTTCATCTCTGTTGCTGCCTCTACCCCTCTCCCCCAAAATAAGGTAAAATACCAACAAAATCACTGACTAAAATTGAAATTTTGAAGTAAAAATAGGAAAAGAAGTTCTCTCCATTTTTAAAGTTGAAAATTTTTGCTTTATTTTTTCTAAGATTTTAGTGATGTGTTGGCTTCCTTCAAATACAAGAGAATCAGTTTTGTGACAATAACTTCCAAATAGTATTAATAAATCATAAATATCTTTTAGAAATACTGATTTTTACCATCAATTTTATGATTAGGAGTTAGGAATTTATATAGTCTCCAACAGAATATGGAAGTATGTTGTAAAAGATAGTAAACAAATGTATTCATGCACTATAATTATAGAAAGCCTGAATATGGAAGGATTTTTTGAGTTTTTACATCTACTAACTCAATATAACAAAAATGCAATAGTTCCCATATCTTTTGTTTAAAAGGGAACTTTGCTAAGGAGACTAGCAAAAACTAAGCAAGCCAACTAAAGTTAGCAGAAACAGCAGAAATTGAAACAGGAATTTTGCCTCCCTCCCTTCCTTCCTTTCCTCCCTCCCTTTTCCCTTTATGTGATAGTGGAGATTAAACCAAGGACCTTCCACATGCTGGGCAAGTGTTCTACCACTGAACAATATATATATATATATATATATATATATATTTGAATAGTGGAAAGATTTCAAGTGGATTAAGAATTAATATTATTTGATCATACTAAAATTTATATATGCTATAATTTCATATAGCAACAGTCCAATTATGCAAATTTCATCTCAAAATGAAGTGATGTGGAATTGTGCCAGTGTAAATGTAGACACTATTGTTTAGGATTCTACTGAGCGTGCAGTAAGTTTATAATTTTATACAATGTTCATAATGCAATTGGTTTTAATAAGAACTTTTATCCAACACAAATATATTATGAGAAATATGACATCTAATGATTTGAACCTTGTATGTTTTCCAAAGCACAGAAAGAAAATAACCTTTAAGCTGATAAATGTGAACAATGATAATATTTAATATTTATTAAGTGGTCACATTATGCTGGGTACTACAGTAAGTGCTTTACATTAAATTCCTCATTTTATCCTTCTGATAACCTTATAAGATAGGCTCTACTATTATTTTATAGCTTCAAATAATCATAGGAAGATTAAATAACTTGTTCAAGGTCATATAAGCAATAAGTATTAGAGCAGGCCCTGATTCAAAGCCCAGGCTCTTCTTCCCTAATTCTTATTCACTTTATTCTTTTGCTTTTAACACTTCACTAGAAGACCTATTTATTCGAGCTGAAAATAGTAGGCATCTTCAGTGGGTATAAATAATTAAAATCAATAAGACTCTTATCTACAATGTATTAATAATTTGCAGTGGGAGTCTTGTGTTATTCTTGCTAATATTCTATCTAAAATCCTGGCATGTGTTAATCTTGATTGCATTTTGATACTTTTTGAAATTTAATATTTGCCAGGAGACCATGTTAGATCTGATATAGAGTATAGTTTACTTCTTTACCATACATAGAGATGTTATTCAGTATTGGTTAGATAAACTTCATTTTTCTAGCAAATTTAAAAAGAAATGGTTGTGCTAAGCAGGTTATCTTTAAGCCGAGGCAAAATGAACTATGTCCCTTTGTAAGACCAAGAGTTAAATTCTTGTTCAATTAAAAATACCAAATGATAGTTAAGGACGGTAGCAGTCACAGGCTGATAGTTGAAATAATTGTCACTTCAGCAAGGACTAAATCATTCCCTTATATCAAGCCAGAGGTAGTGTATTGCCATTACTTTCTAGGCATACTGGTGCTAATGGCCCTGAATGGCTTTCTGAAGTTGCTAGAGCCCATCTGTCTCTTGTCACAGAAGTTTATGCATAGGAGACATTGCACTTGATGCATTTTCCTTTGCCCTATAGCTAAGAAAACTAAGCTGATGCAACAAAAGTAATTTTATTGAAACAAGCCTTTCTTGTAAAATGAATTCAACTTTATTCTTCCCTAGCTCATAATGTTGTTCCAAAGTAATTATCAAAAAGAGATTTAGTTCTATTATAAAATATGGACTGAACATCCACTGAACTAGTTTGCAATATAGAGGCAGCAAGTGATCACAGTGGTAAACCATGTGGATGCAAAGTGTTAGAGTCTTTAAAATCGTATTCCAATTAACTCTAGAGTACATTTGAACTCTAACAAGCCAGGAACCAAGGAGAGAGATCCTTGTGTTCTCAGGAAGCTTCAAAATCCAGAGACCAAAGCTATGAAGTTTATGGACATTTTAAAGATAGTTCATTTAGACCGAAAACCAGCAAGACAAGTCAGCATAAGCCTTTTGATATCTAACAAAGGAGAAAACAAAGAAGCTAATAATTAATAAGATCTGGTATGTATTCCTTAAGCAGCACACTCTCATAGTTAGGTACACAGCCCAGTTTCCAAAGCTTCAAACTGTCTGTGACAATTACTTTAAAATATTTTTAATATGTATATGTATTTATGTATGTATATATGTATATGTATTCCTAACAACTATACTTTGAATTAGGGAAAATTTTAAGTTTTCAAAACAATCCAAAAAAAAAAAAATCTTCAGTGGGAACATCTTATTGTGCTATAGCAATTTGCAGTTCTTTTTTATCTTAGAACAGAAGTGAAAATAAATCTAAGCTTGCCTATAATGCCAATTTATTTCTTCAGCCATCACCAACATGAGCACTTATCCATTCTGAATCTGAAATCAAAATGCTTTGAATGCAGCTTATGAGGCTCTTTGTTTCCATGAGGGAAAGAACCAGTAAAGCAACCCGGAGAGAAAGAGGAGATAATAGGGCTTGGAAGCAACCTCTTGGCGAGAGGAACAAGAGCAGTGGAATAATTTAATTGCTCATCAGCTAATTATACGGTATTATAATGTTAATGTGTCTTCATCATGACAATGTAATAGGTATAGATTGAGGCATATGAAAAAGAAAGTGTTGATGCAGTAATTATAAGTAAGAGTGGAGCTGTTAGAGTAATTATAACGCTTCATCGGGTAATTAACGTATTGTTCAACTTGAGATGGGGAACAAAGAGTGAAAAAGTTAAATATTGAAGGACATGCCTTTGACACTCCAAAGATGCTCTGAGCTTTAGCAGAGAATAGGATGTTCTACACTGATACCATTATTTTCTCATTCCCTTTTTCATGATTTATTACTTTTCTGCCATGTATGCTGTAAGACAACACAGCAATTTAAGTACGAGATGCAACCAGGGCTTAATGTTTTCTTTCTTATGTCATATGAATCATGCCACTGCTATTTCTTTTCAATCGTGTTTCATTTTATGCTCTGTAATTGAGCTAAATTGTTAGAATTAAAATGCTTCACAGTGAAATCATATATGTGAATGGTTCATCCAATTGAAGATGGAGAATTATTCTTTAACATACCTGAATATTACATCCTTCTGAGAGAGATTCAGTAGTTTTGGCTATAACACCAATTGAGTACCAGCCTTTGCAAGTTCAAAATCTGTTCAAAAATACCTGTTGTAATAAAACAACTGTATACTGGCAGGTAGAGGTAGGTGGCTACAATTCTTTCCATTCACCAGTTTCCTTTCAAGTCATAACATTGCTGGCTGCCAACCTGTTCTGTATACTTGACAAGTTAACACACTGTGTTCACTGTCGTTCATTAGTTACCCATGCAGTAGGAAGGAATTCCTACTAAAACAGAGAGAGTAAGTAATTTATGGAGATCTCGTATCTGCTAGTGGAAGAACTGTAATTTGAAGGAGGTCTTGTATAAGGCTCTGCAAACCCTATCCCACACTCCAAGATGTTCTGAGCTTATTAGAAGATCACCTGGAAGGTTTTTGTATTCATATTGGAATGCATTAATTAAGTCAGATGTAGTGAACTGAGAGGTCAAGGGCAAATGGGGTCTGTGTCAATAGAATAGAGGGCAATTAAGTATGCAAAAGCTGCAGATGGCAAAAATGAAAATCAGTCTGGCAGGAGCAAAGGTTCCCTAAAGTCATTGCAAGGACAAAGAACTTCCATTCTGGATTAGGGTTTGCCACAGTGTCTGAAGAAACACATGAGAAGTTTGCAGAGAAATCACTTATACTACTCCAGATATTAAAATTTTCTCAAAAACTTGGGTCAACACATACAAGTATACCATGCTAGATGAAAATGAATATAGGGAAGCCAATGGAGAAATTACAGATAGCAATATCCTAATTTTTACACTGTCTGTCTTTGTTAACAAAAGGTGTAGATTTCTTAGACTATAATTTCTGCTATATTAGGTTTTATTTTGTGATATAAAGTCAATACGAATGATACTCTTAGATATTCCTTATAGCTAAGTGTGTTTTAAAATTCTTGTTTTGGTCTGGAGAGATGGCTTAGCAGTTAAGTGCTTGCCTGTGAAGCCTAAGGACCCCGGCTAGAGGCTCAATTCCCCAGGACCCACGTTAGCCAGATGCACAAGGGGGCACAGGCGTCTGGAGTTCGTTTGCAGTGGCTGAAGGCCCTGGCGCGCCCGTTCTCTCTCTCTCTCTCTCTCTCACGCTTTCTCTCTCTGTCGCTCCCAACTAAATAAACAACAAATTTAAAAAAAAAAAATTCTTGTTTTATGAATGGTTATACCACATGGTATTATGGAGTACAATGATCCATGTAACTGAGAAACATCAGAATCAATTTCTTTTATCCAGAAGAGGATGAAGAAAGAAATATTATTGCATGCTTCAGTTGACCTAATCCTGCTATGTGTTACTTTCTATCACCAAACAATTAACCTTTAAAATAAATTGTTAAGTAACAACTCATGGTTTGTAAGAAAGTAAAATTAGACTAAAATATCCATGACTTAAGAAGTTGTAGGAAAGATTAATAAATAAATCAATTTAAATATTTCATGTTCAAGTTCAATTATATGGATAACTTGCATGCACTTTGACGGAATATACTTTCTTATTGTAGAATCTATGTATCTTGCTCAAATTAGGAAAAAAAAAAAAACTAATGAACATTTTAAAAATTAGCTTACTGGGCCAGGGAAAAGTCTCAGTGGTTTAAGACACATGCTCCCCAAGCTTGCCAATCAAGCTGGGTGTCCATCACTGCCGCAGAGTGGTTGGAAGTGGCATAAGCTGTGGCATCTGAAGGAGCCTGTAAGAGTCATAAGGATCTTGAGACTTGGGTGGCCTCTTAGCCTTCCTAGCAGCTAGCAGCAATGAAAGAGACAGCTTGTGCTAACCATGGGAGAAAGAGAAACCCTAGACCTCAGAACCACCCTCTGCCATCCATATGCATGGCACGACTGCCCTTCCATACACACAAATTAATAAATAAAAAAAGATTAGTTCATCATATGATGTAAATTGCATGCCTCTGCATTTCCCTCACTATGCTTCTAGGAGAGGTGAGAAACAGTGGGGCATATGTAATTCTTCGCAGCAGCTAGCATCAATTTTGAGCAGGAGGTAGAATCACATGGACATTTTCTTCAGGAGTATTTGTGTGCAGCACCTATAATAGGAGTAAGGGCTTTAGAATCAGAGCAATCACATGTGCTGACTGTTAACCTCTCGGAGTCTTATTTTCCCTATTGTGAGAGAGGTAATAATAATTCCCATTTGCAGCGTTGCTGGGAAATTACAAAATGCATATAAAAGTGTTCTCACAGAAGCTGTCATATGAGAACTGTTCTGTTAAAGTTGGCTATGATTACTGCTGCTCAGCAGAGAATTAGTGAACAATACCCAGCACCATTTCATAAGAAGTTCTCAAAAGTTTAAAACAAGTCCATGAAATTATGTTGTGACTTAATTTAAAATATTAATTATAGTTGTACTCCACTTGTAATTAAAATGGTACTAACTATTAAGAAAGCAAAATGCAATCATGTGAAGTCTCTTCTCTTCAAGACCCTTCACAATAAGTGGGGAAGCCAGAAGTTAGTTCAGCTGTAGAAGAAGGGAATTAATGTCATTCCTTTGGTGGTTTTTTTTTTTTTTTCTTCCTAAAAAGGGTTCTAATTTGAAAGGTAATGAGCATAAACTAAACCAAGAGTGCATTTCAGGAATAGTGATGGTCCAAGCAAAAGCAAAAGTGTTGCATGCATGAGTGGCTTATGGCTCATATAAGATTGTAATTGTTCAGTTAGTTATCACACAGATGCATGCTGAATACTCATACACTTTCTTAGAATGGTATTTGGGTTTTAGCATGATTCCTAGTTTCCTTTGTTAGGCTGAAAGCCATATAAAAAGGATTTCTTTCATTTTCTATATTCTCTCTCTCTTTCTCTCTCTCTCTGTCTATATGTGTGTGTGTGTGTGTGTGTGTGTGTGTGTGTGTGTGATGTGTGTATGTGTGCACATGCTAGATTTTCTTTTTGCCACAAATGATTACCAGATGCATGTGTCACTTTGCATCCAGATTTATGTGGGAGCTGGAGAAATGAGCCTAGGCCAGCAAACATAGCAAGCAATCTCAACCACTGAGCAATTTCCCCAACACTCATGAAACATTCTTTGAAAGCTAGCACGGCACTAGTAATGTACTAACCTCTTAGAACATGATTATTAAATAAATGAATTTACAAGTAAACTTTTTTGGCATTTGGAAATAAGTCAGGATTGAGAATAATATTGATCATTTTAATTCAGTACAATTCACAAATGACCAATTTGACCAGAGGCCTGGTGTGTTTTTTATTTCTCTAAACAAAAATCTGTATCATAATGGTTTATAATGAAAACATACACACACAAACCTTTTTTTTTTCTTTTTAATTTGCAGTGCTAGGGATTTGTCAACACTTTTTCATCTGTCTTTATATAATTATATTTAATTTTATTTTTCTTACCATCCCAGAATCATTTAATAGACTAGATCATTTTCTATGAAGTAAAGAAAAAGCTTAACAGGGAGCATTTGCTTAAATAGCACAGTACACAGTATTCACCTGCAGTTCTTTTGTTTATCTTAAATATTTTTATTTTTATTTATTTATTTATTTAACAGAGAAAGGGAGAGAGAGAGAATGGGTGCGCCAGGGCCTCCAGCCACTGCAAACGAACTCCAGATGTATGTGCCTCCGTGTACATCTGGCGAACATAGGTCCTGGGGAATCAAACCTGAGTCCTTTGGCTTTGCAGGCAAGCCCCTTAACTGCTAAACCATCTTTCCAGCCCGCTTTTGTTTACTTTAAATCTCATTCTAGTATTTAGTTGTAAAGTATCCACCATAAATATAACATTGCTCTATGGGTTAACCTCATAGTGTCTTGTAAGGTGAGAAAAGAAGCCTTAACAACCCAATGGTCAGAAATGTATTCTTTACTTATTCTTACAAAGGAGGAAAAAGTAGATTCATGAACAGCTTTCCCTTATTGTGACATAAACTTGTGAAACTTCTGTCTCTTCACTGTAGCCACATAGTGCTAGTAACAGTAGATTTCAGCTGGCCAGGGCAGTTCTACCAGTCTTTGAGGTGCTTAAATGCAGAGCCATGTGGGACGAAAATTATAGAAGTTTTGGATTCCAATTATTTTATCTTACTACTCATTAAGTATTTCCATGAGGAAAAAATAGTTATCAAAAACCAGCAATTCAAATACAAATTATATTATGTATTTATATTGCATTTATGAGAGGAAACATGAAAGCACAGCCAATATTTTTAAACAATGTCACATACTTCCATATACTTGATTTGTACATCACTACATAAGTATATACAAACAAACTAAGAAATGTTCTCTTTAGCTCCATAGGAAAACAAAATCATGGTAGAAAAATATAAGTTTACTCCATAAACAGCAAATTTTTCATCATTTTAAAAATGTTTGGAATATAATATCTTAAAGATACATATGATTAAAGCTTGATAATTTCCTATGAAATGAGTAGATTCACAGAAACACCATGGTTATTTTGTCCAAATTTCTTAGATCCTGAGCAATTTTCTGAAGTAGAGCTGAATTGATTTCTTATGAACATATTTGATACCTTTCTGTGACAACTATCTAAAAATTGTTGTTTGAGCTAGATATTTTTGTCTAGACTGGAATTTCAAATCCTCATTTCATCCCTGTATGATTTACTATATTATACCAGTGACATTCATATCAGAAGTATTTTATGGAAGGAAAAGGGTATAATCTGGGTTATAGTTTCAAGAAGAAGATTCATCATGATGGATAACACATGGCATGTTGGAGCTGGCAGCCTGCGGTACATCTGACCAGTCAGGAAGGAGGGAGGGAGGGAGATAAGGTGTGTGTGTGTCTTGGGCTATAAATCCACAAAACCAACCCCAGTGATCCAGTGTGACAATTTCCTCCAGTAAGGTTCACAGTCATCCAGTTCCTTCTTACAGGTTCCATTATCTTCCTGAATAGCAACACCAGATAAGGATCAAGTATTCAAACACATGAGCCTATGGTGGATATTATCCATGCAAACCTCCACATTCCACCCCACTCCCAACAGTCTTACATGCCCTTTTATGCTGCAAAATACATTCAACCTGACCTTAAATGTCCTAGCACAGACTGGAGACATTGCTTAGTGGTTAAGGTACTTGCCTGTAAAGCAAAAGGACCCAAGTTTGAATCCCCAGTACCTACATAAAGCCAGATGTACAAAGTGGTGCATGCATCTGCAGTTTGTGTGCAGTGGCTAGAGGCCCTGATGTACTAATTCTTTTTTCCTCTCCCTCTAAAATAAATAAATACAATATTTAAAAAGCTCTCATAGTATTTATGAGTACCAACACTGTTCAAACCTGCAAACTCCAGAATCTCACCTCAGAATTGAGTTTCTTAATTGTGATGTCTGTATAAGCAAAATACAAGGTATATACCTCCAGCATACAATGGCACATAGAATGGAAGAATAATAAGGAACTCTGCAGGACAAATAATAAACCTTGATGCTCCATGTTCAGTGCCTGGTGCATGTAATGAATTTGTCTATAGAACTTTAGTCATTCCACCTCTTCAGCTCAGCTGCTAGTAACATTCACAGGGTCAGTTGTGGGAAGAATCCACTCTAATATTGCAGGTTTATTTTATTTTATTTTTTGGTAAATGCCCCATAGTTGTAATATCGCAAGCATCCCTAGTCTCCATTGCAACTAAGGTTTCATCTTTACTTTTCCATGCAAGTGCTTCTCAGGGTCTCTTTGTAAGGATTCTGATTAGGCCTCAAGATGCTTGCCATCAATGTCTTCCTGGAACTGTGGTGAAATCATCCATAATATAGCTCCATCTTGCACCTTTTCTGCCTGAATAATTCTTATCAATTATTATTACACAGAAAAGATGCCACATTCTATTGTCATCTTGGGATGAAGCCTAATATTCAAGTATCTCGTTGTAGTGATTTCTCTACTGTCTCCACATGATGACATTGTGGAGCAAGGAACTCCTTCACCATGCTTCTGTATCCCCGCCAATATTGTCCTTCAATATTTTCCTTTCAAAAGAATTTGCATTATTAGCTCAAGTCTTCAAAATGTTGGGCCCTACCTTCAAGGCACCCTTTTAATATTCCAGTGCATAGCACTAATTTTGTCTTGAATGGTATTTATCTCTTGTAATAATTATAGCCAGAGTGGCTGTAGTATTCTTGCCTGGGAATTAATCCTCACTTTTCCTTCATGCCAAATTTTATATTTTTAAAAATTTTTTCTGCTCTGTATTTTGTTCTCTTTCACTATATATTGGAATAAGAACAGCTAAGAGAAGCCATACCACAGACTAAATGATATTATGAGTTGAAATCTCTGCTAGACATAGGAATCCAATACTTTTAAATTCAGTATCTTACAAATTCTCTGGTCACAGGCAAAATGCAGCCAGATTCTTTTTTTGACAGAATATTACAGAAATTACCTCTATCCCAGTTCTTGAGTTTTCTGCTCTTTCAAACTCTCGCTGGAGTGGTCCATTAAGCTCTGCTTACAGCATTGTGAGATTTCTGTAGTTCACAGTTCCTAACTCTACCAACAAGCCAGTTCTAAAATGCTGGGAACCACATGGTCAGGTTTACAACAGCAACAGCCTCACTTCTCAGTGCCAATTTTCAGTATCAGTTATGAACTTATTGCTGAAACAAAATACCCAACCAATAACAGCTTATAGAAGAAAAGGGGTTTCAATTTGGCTCAGTTTCTAGGGGAAATCTCATTGTTGCAGGAAAGGCACTGCAGGCCAGGGCAGGAAGCCCTTGTCACTTTTCACCAGAGTCAGGAAGCAGAAAGAAGGAACAGGATGTGGAAATGGGCTGGAACACACCGCCTTGAGGCTGAGTGCCAAAGACCTACTTCCTCCAGCAAGGGTTGACCTCCTATAGCTTCTACAACCTTCACAAATAGCATCACCAGCTGGAGGTCATATATCCAAACACATGAAACTATTTGGGAAATTTTACATTCACACTACCACTACTACGTTCCTCATGAAACTTTATTTTACCTTCTTTTGCTTATTTGGGAACTTCCACAAGTCCATGAGATTGTTCTGCATATTAGAAATTTGTATCAATATAAAGTCATAATTTTTCATAAGAAAATGTTATTTCTTATCCAAGTTTTAATCCTGAGACATAACTATATTCTTTTGCAATGGAAGACCTATTGTGTCCATTTTAACTAGCATATGGAAATATACATATTCTCAATATTATTGGCAATGACATCTGATATACTTGATTTTGCATCAAGTGAATACTTCTTTTTTGCAAAGCTTGGAATATATTTAAAATGCATTTACATGTCATTAACATAACAATTTTGGTGATGTTTTTGAAGCATTATAGTTATAATTATCTTTTCCTGCACTCATTTTATTTGGGGGGTAAGCCTATATTCACATACCTGACCTTCCAGATATCTCATTCTCATCTCCCAAATGTATTCAGTCTCTAGCATAGAGACTGCATTTTGTACTTACAACATGGAAACTTGAAGACAGTAAAGGTCCAGGTTGGAGCCAACCTCTACTTCTGCACTTGGTGATTTTTCCCAAGTGAACCTGGTCTTTCCATTTAAAAAGAAAAGAGACAAGCAAGCAAGTAAACTAACAAGAAAGATCCTTAAGATTGATTCTGATTAAATTCTGGCCCTTGATAAAACTGAAATAGAAAAGGAAAAATTATGGTCATTGAATTACTTTCTTTAACTATGTTTCTTCTTTCCAGAAGTTGTTTTCAAACAGTCCTTGACCATCTGTACCATATATCAAATCTTGCCGAATCTCTACTTTCTCTAATATTTGGGTTTTCTCTTTATGAGCATTTAGGTGTGTGGTGGAAATCAATTCTCACTAATTGACTTAAAATTATAACTCTAACTAAAGGATCATTACTAATGTTTTAAGGTAATATAAAAGATTATACATATATTGCAATAAGATAATGGAAAATATTTATACATGTTATTTTGCTATAACCCATGATGTGTATGTAATGTAACAGTGTGTTTACAACAGCTGCTAATAGTTGTTCCTAAAGAAAGAATGTTGAAAAAGTAGTGCATTCTGCTTTTTCATTGGAAATAATTACTGCTTAATGCTGCCCATGACAAGAACAACTAATATTAAAAAGGTGGTCTTTTTTATCTTTCCTTTTTCTCTTCTTTCTTTTTCTTTTCTTTCTTTTTTTTTTCTTTCTTTCCTTCTTTCTTCATTTGTATGTGGATATGTGGGGTGCATGCATGTGTGGGCAGATACACAGTGGCACCTGCACATGCCTGTGGAGGCCAGAAGAGAATGTCAGATGTCCCTTTCCTCACACTTCCATATGTTTTCTACTCATTGTCAAATAGACCCATCTACCTGCACAATATCCATCCTTATTGCCCACAGATATGTAATCATCCTACAAAGCCTTTTTCATGGTATCCAGATAGTATTAATATTTTTCAGATCCCTTGAAATTATGCCATAGCATAGCATTTCAATCATTGCTCATATCACATGATATTGTTTCTGTTTTTACATTTGTCCTTTTCATTTATTGTACCATAAAATCATTGCAGGCAAGGAAGTTGTTCCTGTTTTCTTCTCATAGGGATACAAGGTACTCGAGGATGAAAACCTTGCTTTGTTCACTTAAATTTTGCAGCAAAATTTAAGAGGTCCTGACATATGGTATGTCCTCAGTGTTTACAATATACATTTCAAAGAATAAAAAAAAATGCATTAGTTCAACATATCATCCATTCTTAGTGGATTACCTCACCCAAATAGAAAGATACCAAAAAGTTGCTAAATTGAACTGATTCTCAAAGATGCATTTTTATTTAACATTAATATATGGTATGACTTTATTTTATAATTTTTTGTTTATTTTTATTTATTTATTTGAGAGCTACAGAGAGAGAGAGAGAGAGAGAGAGAGAGAGAGAGAGAGAGAGAGAGAGAGAATGGGCGTGCCAGGGCCTCCAGCCACTGCAAACGAACTCCAGATGCGTGCGCCCCCTTGTACATCTGGCTAACGTGGGTCCTGGGGAATCGAGCCTCGAACCGGGGTCGTTAGGCTTCACAGGCAAGCACTTAACCGCTAAGCCATCTCTCCAGCCCTGACTTTATTTTTAAATATACACAGTTTTGTTTTTACTCCTTTAAATTCTCATAAAATTTCTTGCATAACAACTTTCTGAAGGAAAAAATAAATTAATTTCATTAGACTATTCATCTTTCTTATCTTTTCTCATCAGTCATTACAGGTAAAGGATATTTTGCACCATGTCACTTTGCTGAAAAACATAAACATTGCACCTTCCTGATCCTTTGCAGGTTATATAAATAGGGATCACCATCAAAATATCACTTCATAAAACCATATTCGTTTTGCAGCTATTTATTTCTATTTTGTGGAATTTATCCATTCTAATAATCACATAGTCCAATGCAGAGTTAGTTGTCGCTCTTAGTCCCAAACCATCATGAAACAGAAGAGAAAAACAAAAAATCAAATGAAGTAAAAGACAGGGGAGAATGCATAATTGATGTTTCCTAGGGAGAGTCTCTCTGGAGGAGCATGTGCAAAAGTAAAGAAAGATTGGTAACCTACCGCGAAGGGTTTCTTCAGTATGTGCATAATTATCTGCATTAAGCACATAGCCAGTGGGAAGTGTGCTGTCTGCAGACGGGTGAGTTGCTTGTTTGCTCAGAACCTCTACTGATTGTGAGAGCTAGGAAATGAGACTTTATGTCTATATTGCACTAAATCTGCAATTGTTGAAAGGATCTCAGTTTATAAGATAATTAAATGAGAGAAAATACTGACTCATTACTGATTTAAAATCCAATGTTTTTTTTTTTTTTCAATTTTTGTTGTATTTCCTTAATGTCATTCCTTTATAGAATCATCATATCCTCATTTGGCATTAATAGCCCCATCTTACACATGAGTAAACTCACACTTCAATATGTTAAATAATTTACCAAAGATCAAATAGATAAGAAGTGGCAGAGCTGCTATGAAATTAAGCTAAGGCCCATGTGACCTTAAACTTTGTATTTTTAGCTAATACCTAATATAGACTCTCAGTGTCTCATTACTGCTGGAAATGCCCATCTTGTGAAAGTCATGCTTTGATATGCACTTTTTACCATTTCCTGGAACAAAATTTAAATGCCACAATTTAGTTTCAAAATAGTCATTTAATAATTTTTACATACCATGTTGTGAAAGTTACATAGTTGTTGTTTGTGTTTAGATATAAATGTTAGATAAAATTTGTGTTTTTACTATTTTAACAAGTAGACTCTCTCAAAATGCATAAAGAATTATTTTAATTCCTTGGAATTATTCATTATTTTATTTTATAATATTATTTTAGTTGGCTTAAGTTGCCTTAATGCAGTTAATAAGATATTATTCAATAGTACAAATTATTAGTAGCTCTGTCTTGAGATACCAGTGATTTCCAGTACCTTCATTGGAGCAGTAATCCGGTGTGTGTATTTGTTTTTATAAGATCTAGTCACTCCACTTCTTTTTAAATTTATTTTTAAATTTATTTTTTATTTATTTATTAATTTTTTGTTCATTTTTATTTACTTGAGAGTGACAGAGAGAGAGAAAAAGAGGTAGGGAGAGAGAGAGAGATTGGGCACACCAGGGCTTCCAGTCACTGCAAACAAACTCCAGATGCGTGCACCCCCTCGTGCATCTGGCTAATGTGGGTTCTGGGGAATCAAGCCTCGAACTGGGGTCCTTAGGCTTCACAGGTAAGTGCTTAACCACTAAGCCATCTCTCTGGCCCGAGGAGCAGTAATCTTGATCACAATAATTTACTTTTCAAATTTCCCATGCATGTACATAGAGTAAATAAGTGATTTGTAAATACAAGTCCTCTAACTTTATTACACATTTTAGTGGCTTAAAACGGCACGTTTTTTTTTTTTTCCTATTTTTACTAGTTTTTTTTTTAATTTTTCTATTTTGACTAGTTTGCAAACTGATAGATAGGGCCACCCAAAGTACAGATGCAATGTTATCTTCATATATTTTCTTTATTTCCTATCATGTACAATGGAAATGAAATCATTCCCTCTTATTCTGAGTTAAAGTTTTGGTCAGCCTTTGTCATTAATATCTTTATTACTATAATTTTGTCTGTTCCCCTCTATTTTCTCTTCCATTTCTCTCCTTTTCTAAGTTTTCCTCCTATTGTTTTCATACTTTCAGGCCCACAGAGATACTTCTTCCTGGAATTCCTTATTTTAGGAATTGCTATCTGGCCTTTTTTTCATAAGAGCTAAACTCATCAAGAATCATCTTGTATTAGAAATATGTGGGCTGGAGTGATTGCATAGTGGTTAAGCGCTAGCCTGTGAAGCCTAAAGACCCCGGTTCGAGGCTGGATTCCCCAGGACCCACGTTAGCCAGATGCACAAGGGGGCTCACGTGTCTGGAGTTCATTTGCAGTGGCTGGAAGCCTCTCTCTCACTCTCTACCTGCCTCTTTCTCTCTCTGTCTCTGTCAAATAAATAAATAAAAATCTTAAAAAATATAAAAATAAAAAAATGAAATATGTAAGCCTGGACCAGAAGCAACCTCATTATATATTTATATTACTAAAATATAATTACTTATACATCTTTTATTTTAGATTTAAAGAGTAGTTTTCTTTAAAGACTAATTTATTTAAAATTGTGCTTACATTATAGCTTAAATATTCTATCTGGAAGAACCATGATGTTTCAGCATGTACTTACAAAGAATGGTGAACGTACTATGAAAACCTAATTTTATTCTTATCCATTAGAGTGTAAAGCTGAGAAGATATGTAGTTTTGCATCACCCAATGTCATTTTTGAACACTTGTTGGCTTAGTATGTACTCTTAAGAATTGAATTTGTGAGCCAGGCATGGTGGCACATACCTTTAATCCCAGCACTCGGGAAGCAGAGGTAGGAGAAACACCTTGAGTTCGAGGCTACCCCGAGACGAGACTACATAGTGAATTCCAGACCAGCCTGGGCTAGAGCAAGAACCTACCTCAAAAGACAAAACAAAACAAGAAAAACTAATTTGACTTGTAAAATTTTGTCTTAACATTATGCCACTACTAAATGTCCATATTTTATTTGCAGTTTTTCACATGAGAAAATGAATAGTCCCTGTGCCAAAATCTTTAAATAAAAAAAAGCAGTCTTAGGCTGGGAAAATTGCTTAGTGGTTAAGGCATTTGTCTATGAAGACTAAGGACCCTGATTCAATTCCCCAGGACTCATGTAAGCCAGATGCACAAGGGGGCACGTGCGTCTGGAGTAGGTTTGCAGTGGCTGGATAGCTATGGTGTATCCATTGTCTCTCTCTGCCTGTTCTTCTCTCTCTCTCTTTTTTTCTCTCTCTCTCTCTTTCTCTCAAATAAATAATCAATCTTGCAATAACGAGTTATCTCCCCTTTTCAAACTTCTAGTAAGTATGGCATAAAATAAATTTTGTCATTGAAAATGATTGAAAGAACTTAGTTTTGTAAAATCATAAGCAGGAGCCTCCATATATGGCATTTACATATTGCTTTGTAGCATCTTGAGTTTATTAGTGGAGAATTTAATTTGTGCTAATAAGCCTGAGGCAAAAGGAGTGGGAAATTAACTTGACACATACATTTGATGTTCGAGTCTTTCTCAGTTTGCACTAGAGCCACAACAAAGCAACCCAGGATAAACACATAGATCTTCTGTGTCACTTCCAATTACCACATGACTGCTAAGAGCTGCAACTTACAAAAAACCCAGCCATGAGTTATTATCCTTTGGGTTTTGTCTGAGAAGACATGCATCTATATTGCATAGAAATGTATGTTTGAAAATTCTGTACATTTGTTACATACCTGAATCTTGATTTAAGATTTTCATTCTAAGATGACGTTTATCAGGAATAGTATGCTCAGAAGAGAACTTCTTGCTCAGTCTCAGTGGAGGTACCATGAGCTAGCAAAGCTGCTCTCTCTTCTGTTCCTTCTCCAGTCCCACTCACTTACAAGGGAGGAGTACTTAGGAAACAAGTTAGGAATGGAGAAGTCTTTGCCCTCATTTCTGTTTCTTTCATTGTCTTGTCTGTTATATGTCTTAATAATGTTAAGTTTCAGAAAAGAACAACCCCAAAATATTGTTACGCACACACTCAGTCTTCATGTTTTACAAAGAACAGTGACCCAAAAATATTGTCTTTAAATAGGATGACTTTTCAATAAATGTGTTCAAATTCAGACACTTTTGAATGGCTGGAAAGGTACCCTGGGGATAAGTGACAAAGGACTATCAGGAGTTTTTGGATATGGGCTCCCATTTTCTGTTCCCCTAACTTCCCAGTACTTAAGAATTTGCAGCTGTTGGCCCAATTTCAAATTGCCTACTGCTGTAATTTTTGCCCAATGATTTTGCCTCTTGGAACCAACTCTGTTCTATATTGCAATAGAAGCAGCCAGAATGTCCGTCTCTTCAAGAACAACCCACAAACAATAATGGGAATTGTTACAGTAAGACCCCTGTTCCCTTGCCCACTGAGCTAATATTATCAAGATGCATACCTAATGTGTTTATTGCCCATACAGTTACAGAAGGACAGCATACCAGTGTGACTCTGTCGCTGATTTCCCCTCACTCTCCTATTGTCCCATTCTTCTATTCTTATTTTTTAGCATAATTTCATCAAAAAATTACTTGGCCTTGAATCCTTAATTCAGAGATAGATTACAGAAGAATTTTAACTAATATGTCTCTCGCTCTTTTTGTTTTTTTAGTTTTTCGAGGTAGGGTTTCACTCTAGCCCAGGCTGACTGAAATTCACTATGTCATCTCAGGGTGGCCTCAAACTCATCGCTATCTCTGCCTCCCCATTGCTGGAATTAAAGGCATGAGCCATCACACCCACTGAAGGAACATTATCTCTTAAGAATGTAATTTAGATTTGATAAGGTAACTGTACCCTGTAGAATGAGGGACATCAGGTTACAACAGAAACAAAGCAGCAAGAAGGGAGAAAGGCCGAATAAGGAGAACAGCTCACAAGATGGCTGCTGCAACATCTGCTAGCAAAGTTCTGAGTTACAATGAAACAGGAAAGAGAAAATAATGATAACTTTTTTTTTTTTTAAACTTCAATTCTTCCTTTTCCCCCTAATTTTTTTTTTTTAATTTTTATTTATTTATTTGAGAGCGACAGACACAGAGAGAAAGACAGATAGAGGGAGAGAGAGAGAATGGGCGCGCCAGGGCTTCCAGCCTCTGCAAACGAACTCCAGACACGTGCGCCCCCTTGTGCATCTGGCTAACGTGGGACCTGGGGAACCAAGCCTCGAACCGGGATCCTTAGGCTTCACAGGCAAGCGCTTAACCACTAAGCCATCTCTCCAGCCCATAATGATAACTTTTAAGTAGACTTGATAACATTGCATAGTCAATAGGGTTTGTGTAGAAGACAAAAGGGGTGATTTGTTTGAAATATAAGAAAATGGAACTTATGAACACCAAAATCAGTGGATAGCACCAGGGATTTGACCTATACCCAATATAAGGTTCTTCTCTATACAAGTTGGTGATTTGATATTCATGGAATAGTAATCACCTAATGGTATTCATGAATGACACCACTGCATGCTTCAGTGTGCACTGAAATCTAGTGAGGTAGAAATGTGTAGGAAGAGCTAGAAATATAGACAGCAAATAAGGCTTGTGGGAATGCATTGGTATAATTTGCTTTAAAATTCTGTCACTATTTTATACATGATACCAGTTAAATGCAAGATATTATTATGCTAAGTGTCAGTATATAGGGATCTTGAAAATTTAAATTCCAGTTGAAGGAAATGGCTCATCCAAAGAATTTCCCACCACATAAGATGAACACTTGAGATCAATCCTCAGTAGCCACATACAAATGGCCGTGAACGCTTACAATTCCAGCACTGGGAAGGTAAAAGCAGGATGATGCCTGGGGCACCTTGCTCAGCAAGTTTAGCCTAATTGGTGTATTCCAAGCCAATGAGAGTCCTTGTCTAAAAGGAAATGGAAGAAATTCCCGAGAATGACATATAAGATTGTCCCCTGGACTCCATGTGTCCTCCATTAGGGTTTGTTTTGAATATGGACAATCCTTTGTCTTTTGTTGTATAAATAATCATAGAAGGTTGAGTAACTATGTATGAAATATTGTGTTACCAGGCTCAAACACAAATGATCATTTTAAATAAAAATATGAAGAAAACTTTTAACACTGAAATTCATTTAGGAACAACTATAACACAAGTGGAAAACTTATGTGTGATATTTTTACTTAAATATACTTTGTGATGATTTATTTCCAGAATCTTAAAATTATTTTCTTTAATAAATATTGAGCACATGTTATTTTAAGGCCTATATTTTTTCATGCTTGTCCTTGAAAATATTCTTATAATCCTATTTTTATACTAGAACTAGTTTTTTCCTTGTCACAAATATCCCTTATTATCAAAATTTACAAAGTGGAGCATAGTTTACCCAGTATTTACACATCTATTATTTATTTTGATTCCCTTGAAACATTTTTGAGAGGATGAGAACAGCTACTATTGTCTTGATTTTACAAATCAAAGAACAGAGTGAATTTCAAGAAAATTCAGGATTTTGCCTCAAATCATACAAAATATATGAAAATAGACACATTTAATTTTTAGAACAACTTACTGGTAGGGTATAGCTTGAGTAATGTTTTGACTAAAGGGAGATTTTATATCAATATTGACTCAACCCTTAGACTAGGAAGATGTCTGACAGAATATAAATACATAGACTGTCCAATAGAATGCAAGAAAATGCTCATCTAAATTTAAAATTTTCTCAGATACTTATTATAATTATGCAATTATGATATAATTAATACAACAAATTTAGAGATAAATTGTATGATGTTGTCAAGTGAACTATTTGTATTTGCTGGTGGTATAATGGACATAAATGATCTGGGTTGATCCAGAGTGCTCTTGAGGGTCAGCACTTCCACATTTCTCTTTGGGAAAAAAAGAAAAAAAAATACTTTTCCTTGTAATTCATCACAACAATCAATGAAGAAAATCACTTTTATAACTCATCTATTGACTATTAAAGAAGTACTCTTTTGAATGTGTTTCAGCAAAACTTGTGTGGTAGCCCATACCTGGTGACATATGCTGCATGGAAAATTAGAAATTCCCAAGGGTAATAATTGGTAGAAATACCCTCCTTGCCCTCTCCTCTATAAACCCACCTCATTCTTTGATCACTTATCATGTTGTAGAATTTCTAACTTCATTTTGTCCTCTGCTTGCTCTACACTGGTATCTTAACAGTGGCAATGCTGGTTTCCATCAGATGATAGATAACTGCATGCTAATACTGTTACATGCTTACTTACAATAGCTCTTTAAGCAAGTTATCAGCTATGTCTTTTGTGGAAATGGCTATTTAATAAGTCTTAATAATTTGCTTAATATCATAAATGAATGAAATGCCATGGAATTTAAACATAAAATTTCCTTTACCTAAGCTGTTGTTCATTGTTTCAACCTGGGAATTCAACAACATGTGACTATACTTATTATATCAGGCTCCAGTTAGAGTCTAGATCTTGTGTCCCGACCCGCGGGACCTCGTTATTCGTGGGGGCGAGGAGGACCCCAACCTGAAATAAGATGGGCGAGAGAGAGGAAGAGACTCAAGCAAATGTACACTTGTCAAGAGTCCAATTTTATTGAGCCACAGTGGCCTTTTTAAGGGTTAGGGTTAGGGTCTTGGGTGAGGGGGGGCTGGAGGAAGCAGGTGGTGGAAAGTTACAGAATCTTCTTGGCCTTTGGCCTAGGACAGTTTGCAGTTATTCTAAGAATTCCCGGTATAGTTCTCACGTCTCTGCAGTCGCCAGGCAGGATGTTAATTAGTTAGGTGTGGCGGGGTGAGGGGATGGAATCAGGTATGGCAGGGTGGGGGGATGAGGAAAGGTCGGAAGTTGCTCAGGGCAGAAGTTATCTCAGGGCAGAGGTTATTTCAGGGCAAAGATCTGTTCAGGGCTCATCTCCTCGTCTCCAACATCTCCCCCTCTTCTGTATACAAGGACCAGGATAGGGAGGTTACCGCGACCCCTTAATGATGTCCCAAAGAAGGGCTTGTTTTGGTGGCCGATTATTTTTGTTTAAGAGTAAAAATGGATCCAAAGGAGCAACCTGACAGTAACCTGACATCAGAGAGGCGAGCGTTCCCCAGAGTAGGTTGAGCGCTGTTACTCATAGGTCATTGATTTTGATAAAGTCATTTGGATTGACCTTAGAACAAGGGGCACAAATGGTCTGAGCCTGTTAGAAGGGCAGTGCTGGACCCTTACCCGTCATTGGATCGGCTTCCTCTCGGCGAGCGTCCTGTCTTAGGCGGGTCGAGACTTAGCCACCCGTTCCGTCGCTGACTTACCAGACCACTCACTTTGTGGAAATGTAACGCATTTTGCTCTCAACAAGACCGTCAATGCCACATAAGGATCCTGGAGGAAATATGTTTGGTAGCCAATTAGTATGAGGGGTCGCGGAGACCTGAGTTATTATTTGGAGGGGCGGGACCAAAATTTCCACCCCAGGGTGGGTTTTTGCAGGGAGGTAAAGTCTAAGGGTCGAGATGGGGGGTTGTCTTGTTCTTTTGGCGGGTCAGCGGCAGATGCTTCTTCTGTGGCGAGTCGAGGTAGTGGACTTCCACTGGCTTGATTGCAGAATCTACCTGACGCTTAATGAAACTGGTTAGTCGTCTGAAGGCCCAGGGGCCAAAGGAGATAAGCAAAAGGAATCCAACAAAAGGGCCTAAAAGACTGTGAAGCAAAGTAGTTAGCCAGGGAGATGTGGAAAACCAATTTTTATACCAAGATTCTTGTTGTTCTCGAGTCCTTTTTCTATCCTCTAGATTTCTTTTAACTTTATCAAGGCTGTTTTGTATTAGCCCAGTCTTATCTAAGTAAAACAACATTCTTCTTTGAGGGCTACACACAGTCCCCCTTCCTTTAAGAACACCAAATTTAGCCCTCTCCGGTTTTGAAGTACAACCTCAGAGAGCAAGGCCAAAGAATCTTTGAGATCTTGTATCCCCTCATGTATGAGGTTAAGATCTCTGTCCACTAAGGCACTGAGTTGTGAAAAATGCTGTTGGGTGGTTACCAGAGAGGCAATACCTGTCCCGGCCCCTGCAGCACTAAGTCCCAGGAGCACAGTCAGGGTGAGGGCAGTTAAAGGCTCTCTTTTTGGTCTAATGGCAATGCCTTGATCTATAGTAGTTGTAAAACTTTCAGAATCATGAATGAAAAATCGTGGCAAAACTATAACTACAACACAATAGTCCTTAGTCTGTAAAAAGTCCTTGTTGACAATAAAGGGAGTCAGCCCCGTGGAACAAGCAAGATAGGAGTTACTAGGGGCTTTAGTATATATAAAGGAGTCATTGATAATAGCAGTTTGGTTGCATACTGGTTCAAGAGTCAGAGGAGGGAGCATATCAGGGCCTAATAGACACAGTCCGAGGCCGGAAATGGATGTAAGAGTAATACCCCCCTTTGGGGCAGAGTGCCAGAATAATCTCTCTGCACTGTTAGTAGACACAGGAGATGTAAGGATGGCAATTCCCTCATAAAAGGGAGGTCCTAGAACTTTTAATCTGTATGGCATTTCAATCAAGCTCTATAATTTTATTTGAGGAACTTTAAATAAACTTATTTTAAGTAAACTTTATCTATGACAACAGGAACGTATGGTATAGACAGTCTATTTCCCTTTTATTTCTCCCTCTCATGAGAAGACACTCTAACTGCTTTAGGGGGCTGGGTCGAAGACATCAGATCATTTACTACTTCCTGCTGAACGGGACACGAAGTGGAGACTTGTTGCAGTTAGAGAATCTCTCCTAGAGAGGGGAACTATTTTAATGTACCCCAGAGTGTAGGAAGATAATCTTGAAAGATAACTTTGGAAAGAAAGAATAAAAGTAAGGAGTTACTGAGAAGTGAACACACAGCAAACTGGTCTTTTTGTAGGTCGAGGGAATCCAGGTAGACAGGCTTGGATCATCTCAGGACCATCTGAGGATGAGCTGGCTGAGATTTTCTTTCAGAACTGTTCATTAAATGGCACAGTAGTATTTAACATGGCTTGTAAAACAGATGAGATGCTAGCAGAGTTATCAGAAACATATACATAACATTTAATCTTAATAATAAAGAGCTATTTTTTATCTTTGGTTATACATTTCTCTCTGAGTGTTTAAGACCTTGCAGATAGCCAAAAGTTAATTAAGGATTAATTTTGGAGGTCATTAATGGCTCTCCAAAGAGACTTTAGGGACACAGGAGTAGCCCCATAGCTTACTGGTGTCTTTTGCCTGTTAGGATGAGTCAGGGCCATGCTGGCCAAGTAGTTTTCCCTTCTTTGGGAAGTCAGGAGGACTGATTGCTTCTCAATTGTGACTCTCCTGTTTTACATTGTACACCACTTTTGTTTGGGTCTCCATATCCTCCCTGCTCAGGAAGACAGGTGACTTACCAGGGGGCCAGTGTAGAAGTGTCCCATCATCTCCAGTGGCCTCATGACATGGGAGCACAGGCCAAAATATTGACACTTTTTACTCCGATGATTCCAATTGGCTTTGGCTTCTACATAGGTGATTAACACACTTAGAAAGGAAGTTACATCAGCTTGGATGTACATACATATGGAGCACATTTAATTACTGAAATAGACTTAACTAAAGAATGGCACAGGGCTTCTAAAATCATTTTGTCCTATCTTTAAAATTTTTGTTGTACTGTGGTAGCATAAGCCATATATCTGAGGTATAGAAAGTAGGCACATCTCCCATTTTAAATATCCAACATTTATAAGTATAGGCAGAACCTGTTATCAGTCTTGAAAACAGTACCAGCTGATTTACAAACTTAACTTATTTAACCTAGAAAACAAGTAAGACAGTATAAGGTCTTAGCACCTGTGTGAAAACATCTTTGATTAGTTCAGATACCTGTATGGGTACAAATTACCCAGAGAACATTGGAAACAGAACCATTGTTTGAGCATGAGGCTGTGCCCTAAAGTAGGGAATATGTCTTAAGGGTTAATTTTGTTATAAGCACTGGACTTAAGATGCCAAAATTGAAACAGTTACTTTACATATAACAGAGTAGAATCTGGTCTTTTCTGAGCCCAAACAGCTAGCTAAATATTAATATAACCCTTGACAAATATTTTTGAAAGAAAAAAATCATTATTTGACAACCAATGATTTTGGCTTAAACTTGGTAACTATTGATTTCATGCACCACAGAAATTTTTTATTAACATAAAACAATTTTATGTTTTACCCATGACTTAAATTTGATAAAGCTCAAGCAAACTATCCCAACATACTTCAGCCTGAAAATTTTCTTTCTTTTTTTTTTTTTTTCCACATCCACACATCTTTATCTACATACTTTAACATTCTGATCTAAGTACCACTCAAAAGACATTTTTAACAAGCACTCTATGTCCCAACATTGAAAAATTCCTTCCCAGTTTTTTTTCTTTTTGGGGCATTCGTGAACCCAAGATCCTCTTTCCTTGCAATACATACATTGATCCTTCTCAAGGGGCTTCCTAAAGCCTTCAGGTTTGGTTTTTTTTTTTTTTTTTTTTTTTTTGTTTGCCTGTTGCCCAGGTACCCTGGCTGTCTAAGTCTTCCTGATCCTGATGCTTTTTTTTTTTTTTTAATCACTGTATCCAATATCCTATTTAAGTTCCTTTCTTGTCTCCTTTTCCCATTATTTTTTCTCTCTTCTGCTTCTTTTTTTTTTTTTTTTTTTTGGTCTTTCTTTTCTTTTTCTCTCTCTCTTATGCTAAACCTTTTTAGCTTCCTTAATTATGTCTGTCAAAGCTAGATCTTGTAAACCCTCCAGATGTTGTAATTTCTTTTTAATGTCTGGAGCGGACTGCCTTATCTATGTCATTGTTATTGCTGCCTGTTGACCCGGAGAAGTAGGGCCAAAAGGAGTATATCTCCAGTGAGCCTCCATCAAGCATTCTAAAAAGATAGAGGGAAGTTACTTTAGCCAGATTCATGGGGCGGCGAGCAGCCCCCCTGAGACCTGCCATCAGAGCCTGGCGGTAGACTGTCAGTTGCTCCCTACCTTCTGCTGAGTTGTAATTCCATTCAGGTCAGGTGAGAGGGAATCCCACATCAATCTCATTTGGGAGCTAGGTAGGCTACTCATTTGGGCCTGAGACATGCTAGGGTCAGGGGGAGGACCAAAGGCTCGTACAGTGGAATCAGGTCCTTCAGTTTCTAGTCCCTGCAGTGGGCCCATCTCCTCTTCCCTTGGGCAAAGCTGGAGCGGGGAGAGCAGGGGGCTAAGGTGGGGGAGATGGAATCAGGGCAGAGGGCCACTCAGGAGGGTCCTCTATTTCAGGATATATTTTGGGCTGAGCCGAGGGGTCTGGGGCCACTCAGGTTGGTTTTCTCGTGGCTTGTTGGGCCACTGCCAGGACTCGGGAGCCTGACCGTGGTGGGGGGTGGACCCAGGGCTTGACCCATGCCGGGGATCCATCACTAGGCTCTCCCAGACCAGGATGTATGGCTGTTGATCTGGGTGAGAATGGGTCCCTTCTGAAAAACAATATTCTTAACAGCAGAAATAATGGTTAGATCAAATGCTCCCTCTGGCAGCCACTCAAAGGAGCAGAAAGTCTGTTATTTACCTTTTTTAATTTTTACAGATAAGTCATGAGCCTTACTTCTAACTTCAGAGAAATGAGATACCGTCAGAGTTAGGGGGGTCGTCATAGTCTGTCCCATAATTAGAAACAAGAGTCCACAAACAAACACAAAATAGATACTGACAAAAAGAAACCAAAAACTGTGACACCTCCGATGCGTCCAGAACAGCAAACCAAATGCAGTTTCAGATGGAAGATGCCTCTGTGGTTTCTCCTGAAGGAGAAATACACAATCTTCCTTTACCAGATAGGAGACTGTCAGCCACCCTGACTCTCCTCAGATCCTGGGGCGTCCCCCAGGATTGCAGCCTGTGGTCCTGCCAACCACCATTGTCAGGTCCTCATGGTCCTGAACAACAGCTGCCCAAACCGAAATTAAAACAGATCAGAGCAACAGAAATCACAGAAATCACTCAGACAAACACTCAGACAAGCAGCGCTGCAGACATTTACATTGTTTACCTCCAAGGGGGTCTCCGGAGTCCTGGGTAGACGTGCAAATCCCTGGACGAGCTCTCAATTGAAAGACCCCCAGAGGGAGACCTTCACTCAAGTCTCGAGATAGCACGCACCCAAAGACACACAGGAGACCCAACTTGCTGCAAAAGCATGAGGCTTTATTTAGGAAACCAGAGCTCTGGGGTCGACACATATCTCACGCAGGAGACAGAGGTGTCGACTCTTGGCCATTTCTTCAGTAGTAAGTTTTGATTTAATTCTTTACTGACCCTTTGTCATTTCTTGGGATGAATGTTAAGTCCATCAATCATAAACCATGGACATGTCTTATCAAAAAAAATAAAAAACTGTATAAGATCCTTTTTCTATACCCGTATTCCTCGCTCTCTGAGAGAGGATTTTAAATCCTTTATGAAAGAAGCCTCTTTAGACAATGAATGGCCCATCTTGATGGGATGGAATGAAGAGGGAAAACTTACCAGGTCTTGCCGTCTTCTTGGGCGGAGAAGCGGTGACCACTTAACAAATCCTCCGGAGGTCGCTGAACTGGGGGTCTCCGTCCGGTAGGAGTCCGTGCCTCGAGCCGCCACGTTGGGCGCCACTTGTCCCGACCCGCGGGACCTCGTTATTCGTGGGGGCGAGGAGGACCCCAACCTGAAATAAGATGGGCGAGAGAGAGGAAGAGACTCAAGCAAATGTACACTTGTCAAGAGTCCAATTTTAGCCGGGCGCGGTGGCGCACGCCTTTAATCCCAGCACTTGGGAGGCAGAGGTAGGAGGATCGCCATGAGTTCGAGGCCACCCTGAGACTACAGAGTTAATTCCAGGTCAGCCTGGACCAGAGTGAGACCCTACCTCGAAAAACCAAAAAAAAAAAAAAAAAAGAGTCCAATTTTATTGAGCCACAGCGGCCTTTTTAAGGGTTAGGGTTAGGGTCTTGGGTGAGGGGAGGCTGGAGGAAGCAGGTGGTGGAAAGTTACAGAATCTTCTTGGCCTTTGGCCTAGGACAGTTTGCAGTTATTCTAAGAATTCCCGGTATAGTTCTCACGTCTCTGCAGTCGCCAGGCAGGATGTTAATTAGTTAGGTGTGGCGGGGTGAGGGGATGGAATCAGGTATGGCAGGGTGGGGGGATGAGGAAAGGTCGGAAGTTGCTCAGGGCAGAAGTTATCTCAGGGCAGAGGTTATTTCAGGGCAAAGATCTGTTCAGGGCTCATCTCCTCGTCTCCAACAATCTTGAGTACAGATCTTAATACTGATTTTCAGGCCTTTCACTTAGGATACACTTTCTGTCTGAAGGCTCAACTCATTTTCCTTTCTTATGTGGCTAAAAATATCACTTGATTTATCTATAGATGAGGATGCCAGTATAGGAAGAGAGTGAACGGTGAGAAGAAAGTTATAGGTGATATTAAACTGTCAACAAGAGAAAAAGGCAAAATGATTTTGGACAGACAAACAGATTCTTTTTGATCTAGTGCCTTTTGAATGTCAAAGTGACTTCTAAGACACTTGGCAAGGGACTGTAAGAAGTATAAAGATCTAAGGGACATGGTGAGCTTGTTTCTGTCTGAAGAAGTGAGCATGGACATGGTTAAACAAAGGATTTTCTCTGTGTTCCTTACCTATTAAGATTGATGTCATGAGTGTCTCATAAAGAGAAGTATTATGACTATCAATAATATTGCATATAAAGTTAAAAAATTTTCTTTGCTTTAGCAGTTTGTAAAATAGTATCTTTCTAATTAAAAAAATATTATTTATTTATAAGAGAGTAGAGAGAGAGAGATGCAGATACAAGAGAGAGAATGGGCTCTCCAGGATCTCTAGCTAATTCAAACAAACTCCCTACACATGCACCTTCTTGTGCATCTGGTTTACCTGGGCACTTGGAAGTTGAACCTGGCTCCTTTGGATTTGAATGCAAGTGACTTAACCATGAAGCAATCTCTCCAAGACCAGTAAAATATTATTTTAATGTAGCATAATTTATCTTCGAAATGAGAAGAGATACAATGGGAATGGAGAAGAGCCCCAAAATATAACCTGTATCTACTTTGTTTTAAATCCATTTATAGTCATTTCCTCGAAGCTAAAGTAAATGCACTTGAAGAAAAGCGAAGCACTGTGTCCACCCAGACTTCCCCGTAGTCTGAAATCAAGTCAAGTCAGTTAGCACCTCACATATGCTGGGGGTGGAGTGTGTTGATATGCAAGTGGGAGGCAAGGGATGAATGGCACGGAAAACTTTCTACATCGAAGTATTGAGAGAAAATACAGGTAATATAAAATTCTAGTGAGGGAGTCAACATTTTTATTTGGTTCATTTTCAGAAATTATAATTTATGTATTTTTTTAAATAATTCTAGCATTTTCATATGTCTGGTGTGTTGAATATTTTATGTTTTGCCCTGAGAATCACCCCCTACATGTTTTAATTCCCTTTGTTTAGGCACACTGCTGTTCAAAGACACCCATGGAGACATTTGATTTAATTGAATTTTGTTATTGGAATAATAATGATTTTTATCTTTCAAAAGAAAAAATTAAATTAATAGAAATATTATTTGGGGGATGGAGAGATAATTTAGTGGTTAAAGCACTTGCCTGAAAACCCAGAGGACTCAGATTCAATTCCCCAGGACACATGTAAGCTGAATGTACAATGTTTCACATGTGTCTGGAGTTCACTTGCAGCTGCTGGTGGCCCTGGCACACCCATTCTCTCTCTTTCCCTATCTGCCTCTTTATATCTCTCCCAAGTAAATAAGTAATAAATAAAATTTACATAATTAATCAAAAGAAATATTGCTTTGATGATCATTTCAGTGAGTTTTCTGTATACTGCATGCTAAATCTGTTTATATTAAAGTGAGAATGAATGAGCATATATATTAATCTTGCCATCATTTTAGAAGTTTTACCGACATTAATCATATTTTTTTGCTTTACCATGTTCACTCATTTTTGTTAAGCAGGTAGTAAATTTACTTTCTCTCTCTTGCTCGCTTTCTTCTTAACTTCTCCAGAAGTGAAGCACTTGTAGGTAGAGTCCCTGCATACCACTTGAAGCATCTTGGCTACTGTGTTGTTAAATGGCAAATGCTTAAGTGCGTGCCACATGCGCACACACATGTCCAAGAAACAGAGAATTCTGTCCAAGATTATGAGTCACAGAATTTCAGAACCACCAAAGGAAGTAGCAATCAAATTTCCAAATGAGCTACACTTAAGGTTCAAAATTAAGCAGCAAAACTGTCTTAAAGTGTAGACTAACCCAAGATCTGAAGCATGGATATAATTCCTCAGACAGTCAAAAAGCTGTAGCGGAGCTGTAAGATGGATCATGAATGCCCTAGAAATTGCAGACCAAATTGTCTTTCCAGGATAGTGTACATTTTTATATGTTTTCTGGAACAATATTTCAAGGCAAATATCTTTCTTTCAACTGCAGTATCTTAAGAACTACTATGTTTGAATGTATAAATGCATATAATGTAAAAAATAAAGTGGACTTCACCTGTGTCTCCTCACTACAAGCCTCTCAGTGGCAACAGAGGCTTCACAAACTGTTTGGCAAATTGAGCGTAGGAGGAATTACCATCTAACTGTACAAATCGATGCTGAGGAGGATTCCTGTGCAGGAAGTAGGATTTGTTTTTCCCAAGAGAACACTTCCAACATGACAAAATAAATTATTTCTTAACTGAAGATTTCAGGCATGCAACAAAAATCTGAGGAGAAACTATTCCAGTAAAACCCAAAGAAAATATCCTCACTGTACTGTTTACAGTGTCATTTTTAGGATGTGTTTAATTTCCCATGAAGCTCTATTCAAAGTACAACTCATCACTGTACCTATTCTTTAGGATTTCCTGGGGTGTAGTTATTTTTACATAAAAAAGGGTTGGCAAAGGAAAGAAAGTATCATGAATGCAAGACTCATGGTTTTAGCAAAACATCTACGAAAGCTTTATTTTGTTCAAAACCTTGAGGAAATTTATCTTAGGTGCCCATATTTTCATATTTCAAACCTACATTTGTCAATGTAGCATGGAAATGTACAGAATCTATGTGAGGCAGCACAAGGGTAGAAATAGAGAATATAAATGACAACAAACACCTAAGCTTCATTCAGAAGTCATATAGATCGACTCCTGGTGTTAAGCAACACAATGATAAGAAAGTAGAGAGGAGATTCTTCAATGAATCAAGTTCATTGCCGAAAAGAAAACAATGATCACTGTAATCATCAGAAAGAAATGATAGGTAGCCAACGAAACAGGTGGAACTCAAAACTTTCAAAAAATTTTGCTCTCAGTATAACCTAAACTTGTCATTTTCAATTTTAAAAGTGCTTTATTTTGTCTTATGCCCCAAACTACAGCAGGCACACTCTGCTCTGGATATGTGTATGCATATAATGCTGGGGAAGGTGTTGTTCAAGTATAAAAATGCCGAGAATTTCCACTGTGAGCATCCCCACCAGAATCACCTATTTGTTAGAAGTAATGGTTACCCGGACAAACACATTATTATTTATATCTCTAAAGCATATTTTGTGAAGTATGTGATTTTTACTTTCTTGACATTGATGTTGTGATATTTAGCAGTAAATGTAGGTTTTATCGAAAGTTTGCTTTAAATTAAAAATAAGGGATTTTTTTCCCCCTGTTCCTATAGTATCTTCCTATCCAACTGCCCAGATGTTCTTACCTCTGTTTTTCTTTATCTTCCTATTTCATGAAACCTTGATGAAATTTATATTGGCACTTTTTTGTGATTTATTTTCTTTTTGGAAAATGGGTGATTCTAAATAAACCACCATGAATTGAAAAGTATGATCTGTCTCTAAGACATATACATGGTATTAACAAAGGAGCCAGATATTTCTTTTTTTTGAAAAATTTTTTTATTTATTTTTTATTTATTTGAGAGAGAGAGAATGGGCGGGCCAGGGCCTCCAGCCACTGCAAACGAACTCCAGATGCATGTGCCCCCTGGTGCATCTGGCTAAGGTGGGTCCTGGAGAATCGAGCCTCAAACCAGGGTCCTTAGGCATCACAGGCAAGCACTTAACTGCTAAGCCATCTCTCCAGCCCCCAGGTATTTCTTAAAACATTTTTGAATGGAATTGTACAATCTTGAGGAATAAACCTGCTGTGCTTATTGCTGAGGTGTCCTGCATTATTCTTTTAGGTCCACCACCCCGTGGCCAGTTTTGCTTATTGGTAGCTTGATAAGCTGACTGCAGCAGGTGGTCGCTTGCACTCTGGCCCATTTTGTACAAACCAGTAGTGGATGACTAGTGGAGATGGAATGACAGAAACAGATCCAAACCTCTGTGGGTTTACATATCACAGCCTCCTGTCACCCCTTTATCTAGTGATTTATTGCAAGGTCTAACAAGTACATCTGGTAATATTTGTTGTCGCATTTTCTAACCCGTGTGCATACCTGTGAAAACAGTCATTTTACTGAGCTTCCCTAAGATTGTACAATTTGGATGTGCTACCTGTCACATAGGTGCCCTTATAGTATTGCTTAAGATGTTCTGAAATCTGAAAACTCTCTAAAACTACATGAAAACAGTACATGATTCCTCCATAATATTGTATAAGAGTTAAGTTTCAATATTTTAGAGGAATCTATGAAACCAATCAGCAAATATTAATGATAAAATCGAACTGCGCACTGAAGCCTGAATCTTTCAAGGAGACATGTTAAGATCTTCATCTTCTGTCCTACATTACTACCATATATGTCAAAGAAGACTCTTTCCCTATGTGGAAGACATTTGTAGGTGACCCCCTGTTTTAATGTAATGAGGGTACTTTGCCTACAAGCAACATTGTACAGGGGAACACCCCCGGTGCTAGTCCATAGCAGGGACAGTATGTCTGCTTTGACATAAAGTAACAGTGAGTGAACATTGACTCTTAGCTCTGTAGGTCTCCTTCCATGGTTTGTCTTTTGTAACTGGCTTGAGTTTTCATTGAAATATCTAGTCCTTCCTTCCTTCTTTGAGGGATGACGGTAAATCTTGTACCTAACTCTATAACCACATCACAAATTACTTGTTATTATGTGTCGAGCCTGAACTTTATCTAAGAATGATGCTGCTTATCCACAGACTTGTTTGGTCAGTTATTTTCCTTGTTGAAATAGGAAAGGTGAATCCCATAGCTTCTTATCTCTATTGAAAAACTGTCTTCATTTTATATTAAAGTCACAAGTAGAAAATTTCAGTACGCTAATTTTCTATAGAACCTTTCCATATATATATGTATTAAAGACCTGTATTTTACAATTATTACTAAACCTCCACAGGAAAGCAATTACTTTAAAAAAAAATTCTTTTGGGACCAAGCCAGTGGTAGCCAGTGGAGAGAAATAAGCATGCCTTACTTAGGAATGTTTACTTAATATGTACAGTAAAATTACAGTAGTAAGAGTCTTGCTAATGTGGATAGTCTAATGAATACTTCCCTAAAAATGGCAGAGGCAACATATATGGAAATAAATGTGTGTTTGTCAGGGGTGAGGGTTGTGTGGCAATGCTGTTAACTGGAAGGACCATGGAATGTACACTAAGGATTGAGTTGAAATTCATCTTACCTTATATAATAACCTAAAATGTTTAAATCCTCTAGGCCTCCTTTTCTCATGAATAAAATGAGCAAGGTGTCAGAGCATGCTTTCTGTTCTCATAGAAAAGGGAAAGAACACTGCCTTAGCGCTGCCCCCCAACAGAGAGCAGTCATCATTCTCACAGCTAAGCTCCAGAAGCCTGTGTTGAATCAAGTATGCTCATCACAAGCCACGTGATTTCTAATGATCTCACACAAAAAAACTAAATACCTATTAATTTGTAACTTGTAAAATACCTTGTAGTTTGATTTTATATGTGAAAGAACAGAACATAAGCAAGGTTATTCTTTATTTTCAAGGTAGAGTTTCACTGCAGCCCAGGCTGACCTGGAATTTATTGTGTAGTCTCAGGGTTGTAGTGATCCTCCTACCTCTGCCTCCCAACTGTTAGATTAAAGGTGTGAGCCACCACACCTGGCTTTGTTTATTATTTTTAAAGTTTTGGGCTGGAGAGATGGCCTAGCAGTTAAGCACTTGCCTATAAAGCCTAAGTACCCCAGTTCGAGGCTTGATTCCCCAGGACCCATGTTAGCCAGATTCACAAGGGGGCACATGCATCTGGAGTTCATTTGCAGTGGCTGGAGACCCTGGCATGCCTATACTTTTTCTCTCTCTCTCTCTCTCTCTCTGTCTCTTTCTCTGTCTGTCACTTTCAAATAAGTAAATAGACTTAAAACAAAAATATTTAAAGTTGAATAATATGAAGGCAATAATGTGCATCTTTAAAAGGTAACTATAATCTTCAAATAATTATGTGTGTGTGTGTGTATGTGTGTGTGTGTGAGAAAGAGAGAGAGAGAGATGTATAAATGCTATTTATAAAACTTTAAACTATGTATTTTATTCAAGCTGGTTTGATATAACCTGTTCAAACCACTGGCCACCAGAAACACTGTTGCAGATTGACATACTATGGAGTTCTTTGTCCCGTGGTGTTCATATGAACAATGAAGAGGCATGAAAAAGCCAGTGGAAATCTACTGAGAAAAAAGTAGGAAAGCACAAAAGAGTCAGAGCAAACATGCTTAAGATTTGCACCAGAATCCCAAGAAAAGAAAGAAGGTGTGTGTGTGTGTGTGTGTGTGTAGGGGGGCATTATACTTTTTGAGTTAGAACTCAGATGAACGGACAGGTGCTGTAAGGGTAACTGAAGCTTAAGGACGTGATCTCCTCAGCAGGAGGATCTCCCTCCTTTTTCACTTGTCCCTGTGTGTGGTGCAGTCTTTTGACCAGATGAGTAATTGACTGGCTCAACCCAGAACCAGGAGTGTTTCTTTCTTATGGGACAATTTTACCTTTCCTTTAAAACTTAGATTTTTTTAATGAATATATTGCATAAGTTTCCCACTATAATGTTGCCAGGAAAAAAGAGGTGGGGTGCATTCTTCAATGACCACCAAACCTAAGGTCTGCCAACGTGTAGCACTAGAATGAAAAAGGTTAGACAAAATGTCCAAATGTAAAGATTTATATAATGCTCGATATAATAAATTTTCCTTAGAACAATATCATGATCGTTTTTTCTTTGTAATTAAGATTATATAAGTTACGTTCCATATAAATAATAGTGACTGAAAATATGAACCACAGACCTTGTCTTTCTAGAACTTTCTTATGTCATGAATATTAACTACATGTTGTTCATTCCTTCCTCCATAGTCTTGAAATCAAGATTATAATTACAATGTTATACTTAAAGTTATGAAATCCAATTTAGAGAATAGAATTGAAACGTTAACTAAAATTTGATACTACATAATTTCAACTATCAGGATAAGATATTAAATTGTTCTTCATAAATTTAATTAAAAGGAAACCACAAAATGTGAATATGTTCCCCAATAACAATCTAACACAGTTTTAATGTGAACTTATTTCTCTGTAATTAAAAATAATTATCTTTAATTGTTCCCTGTTTCTTCCCTTTTGCTTTTGCTTTTTTTTTTTTTTTTTTAAAGTTGATTTCCTTTGATTTGAGTCAGCTTTTCAATGTTGATTATGGATTTAGGTTTGCTTCCCACTGGCTATTGAGCTTTTCTTATGCTGAGCCTGTTTGTATCTGATTATTCTAGGGTTTCCCTGGTGCGTACTTGATGAAAACTAAGTAGGGGGCATACAAATTGAAAAAAAAAAAGTTTAAAAAAATTCAAGCTTTTGTTGAAAGGAAACAACTATTTAGTGACCATGGGCCATTTCTTCACATTTTGTCTATCACATTATTCCTAGTAGCCAAGCCAACATCTAGTAGTTATCTTTGCGTGTGTACGCATTTGTGTGTATTGGGACAGAGGTCCCAGGCCTTAAAAATCTAAACACAGATATTCATTTTTAAGTAGAGAATACTCTATTTTAGAATAAAACACAGAGGCATTTGACTATGTTGAATGAGTTTTGTTCTCATTAGAGTGTGACACTGTATTCCAGAAACTTCAAGGTTAAAGTTTCATAAGTGCTAGCTGTTGAAGTTATAAGGGGTATAAAGATGGCATGCTGGTGTCAGTGAAAGGAGAGAGCTTAACGAAGTTTCACACAGATAATTGTGGGCCATCCCCTTACTGAGTTGATGGACTGAGTGATATTTAGGAAGCCCTAAACATGTGGGAGGCAAGGAAGAGAAGAAACATAGCCGTGCAATTACAAAGCAATTCAGAAAGTGTTGTTATATATTGTCTGGCTCCAGGTGGGTAGAGGGATATCTGTGAAAGAGAGGAACCTAAAAGAATTAGAGCTAATACAGATGAACAGACGAGCATATGCGGTGAAATATTTTGAGTGGAAAAATCACCCTTCTCCAAGCTGATCCATTCTTGTTTTATTTTTTGAAATATTCCACATGGATCAAACTATCCCCCCAAACAAAACTAGGTTTGCATTTTAGAAAAACAGTTTTATGGGCAATGGCTTGGAAAAGAGAATATGTAAACATAAGAACAAGCCATATTAACCCACTATATTGTTTGTTGGAAGGTTTCATATGCATGCATTCAAACCACAATGGACTGAAATTACTTACTTTAAGAAAATTTTCATCTATACTGAACATGTGGAAAGCTTTTTGTTATTGTTTCCTATAAAATGCAACATATCTAACTACCCAATACATATTTATACTAGATATTATAAGTAATCTAGAGATGTCTTAAAATATACAGAAGGGAGTATGCATGATTTAAGTAACCACTGTAGCATTTTATATGAGAGAATACAGAAAGTATGATGGAAACAAGCAGGTCTGAATATAATCTATCAGGAGAAAACTGTTAAAAAACTGCACTGGTAAATAAAGAAGAGATGCTCCAAAAGGGCATTAAAAAGATAAAAGAACAAGAGAATTTGGAAAGAAAAGTATTATGTTGTCAGGCTGGGATACTTTCCAGAGTGAGTGAGACAGACACTGAATGTACTCAAAATGCACCAAACCAGAATTCCAGAAGCTGCTGAGAGCTCAACACTAATGTAGACTTAAAGCATGTGCACCACAGCTCAGGGAATTTTGAGGAAGAGGGGGGCAGAAGGATTGGAAGAATCAGAGAGCGTGGGAGACTTTCCAGATGTATTTCCACCAGTCCACAATGACTGCCTGCAGCTCTCACAACTTATAACCCACAACTCCATGGTGATTACCAGCAAACCCACTAAGGAGGGCCCTCAGTGGAGTGGAGACAGGGAGGAGCAGGATGATGGTACCAACACTTGATGTATCTATACAAACTTTTAACTTAATTAAAACAGTGTCAGTTAATATATGCTTGTATGTGACATAAACTGCTAGATTTCAATATTTTGTCAGGAAAATAAGTATCTATATGTACTATGTCTGGTTCAGAGATTTTTTTTTTTTACAATGGTGGGTTAATTGTAACCTGAACAGTAATGAAAAATACAAAGTCAAATGATATAAGCCTGAACTATATTGCCTCCTAAAGCTTTCTATCTTTTGAAGTTTTATAATCTGCACACAATACTATTTTCAGACTTTAGATTCTTTGTTTTGGGAGGGCAAGGGTTTAGAAAAGCTTCCGATTGAGTTACATAGTTGAAAACCATGCCTTGATTTGATCAGTCAAGTCATAACCAAAGAAAAGATGGATCTAAGTGTTTGATATTGATCCCACTGGTTATCATATCATATCTTAAAGTATCCATTGCATCATTTTTATTTTTACCATCTGTATGAAGATTTATATATTTTCTTGAATTAGGCTTATTAAATTGTTCAGTGTCTTTGAAGTCATTTTTATATAGGACATTCACCCTTGAAGTTGATCATTCACACGAAGAGGTTTTGTTTTGTTTGTTTGTTTTAAGCATATTCCAAGAATGTAAGATCAGAGTTGGAGCAGAATAGTATTTACAACTCGAAAAAGTCTATAATAGTTTTAGGTATAGTAAGAAAACATATCAGAACCTCAGGAATGAAGGGGGAGCATTCAGCATTCTGCTTTTAGGAAGCATTTTGATAGTTTCTAAACATTTCCTTTCATTAGAGATTACTGTGGGAATGAATATGTAATTGCAAAGGAGAAGCTTTTAAAGTAGGTAGAAAATTCAAATAGCATCATGGTTATATAAAAGATGGCTCATTTGCTCAATTTTATTTTATTTATTTATTTATTTTAATATTCTTGTTTACTTATTTGCAAGGAGATTGAGGAAGAGGTGGAATGAGTGACACAGATTCCTGCCACTGCACATGAGCTCCAGATGAGCACACCTCTTTGTGCATCTGGCTCTACATTGGTACTGGGAAAGGGATCCCAGGATTACAAGTACTGCAAACAAGTGCCTTAAGTGCTAAACCATCTCTCCAGCCACATTTACTCAATTAAAAATGTACCCTGCTGTTACTTATTGCATTTGTTGCAGTACTGTTGAAATTTCAGTCAAATTAATGCTACTCCCATCAAGCCTTCCTAATCTGTCAAGTTAAAACATCCACATTCACTCTAATAATTATCCCGTTTGATTGGCAAAGCGACTTATAATCTCTTCCTTTTGGGAGGAAATATTCCAGGATCTGAGGAATTGCCATCTTTAGAGAAGGTCTCTTTATCACTATTTTCTCAACAGTTCCTTCCTGTTGATTGCTGGCTTGAAGACCCCCTACCGTTATCAGTATCTGCTGCAGTCAGGTTCTCATTGCTGGTAGAAATCACCCCACTAAGAGCAGTTTGTGGGAAAAAGAGGTTTATTTTGGCTTACAGGCTTGAGGGGAAGCTTCATGATGGCAGGGGAAAAGGATGGCATGAGCAGAGGGTGGACATCACCCCCTGGCCAACATAAGATGGACAATAGCAACAGGAGTGTGTGCCAGACACTGGCATGGGGAAACTGGCTATGACACCCATAAGCCCACCCCCAACAGTACACTGCCTTCTGGGGGTGTTAATTCCCAAATCTCCATCAGCTGGGAACCTAGCATTAGGAACACCTGAGTGTATGGGGGATACCTGAATCAAACCTCCACAGTGTCACATCACTTAACCCCGCACCTTTTACTGTATGTCACTATTAATGAAAGTTTCTACAAATCACGCATTACTTTGAGAGGTATAAACAGGGAAAGACAAGCTTTGACTTTTTTTTTTTTTTTTTTTTTTTTTAAGGGTCTTATTCTAGCCTAGCCTGACCTGGAAAACACTATGTGGTACCAGGTTGGTCTCAAACTCACAGCAATGATCATCCTACCTCTACCTCCTTAGTGTTGGGATTAAAGGCTTGCACAAACACACCTGGCTATAAGATTTGACTTTTTAAAATTTAGTTTTTTTTTTTTTTTTGAATTCCACCATTTAATCATTTCAATCACATTCATTCATTTCAATATTCATATTAAGCTAACACTGTTTGGTATCTTTGCTTAAGATTGGGAAGTTCTAGCCTGAACGCATGGTGAAGCAGATCTCTAAGCCAGTACTCAGCAGGCACAGGCAAGAGGAGCAGGAGTTGTGTGCGAGCCTTTCTGCACAGGACCACTTTGTTTCCAGAGATGAACAAAAGGTTTACATGGCATTGCATGAGAACAGACTGCATATCTGCTCACTCATTTGATTATTTGAGACACAAAAATGTTAGCATCTAATATAATAATTACAAATAAATAACAAATAATCATGCTGCAAATGTTGAGTATTGTCTTCTTATGATAAAGTAGTCTTGTAAATTTTCTGCCTTTAATCCATCCTTTCATACTTACTTGAGCAGAGTAGAAATCCAAGTATATGACATTAATTTTCATAATCAGCTATTCCCTTTCATAACATGTAAACCTTAGTAACACCCAAATAATTTAATATCCCATTAACTAACATGCTTTGTAATATTTATAGGCTATGTCAAACTCTGGAGTGCGCTTCTCAAAAAGAATGCCTATATGGAGAACTTTCATAGAACTGGGTGGGTACTGCCTCTGAGAAGCCCCACTTGATTATATATAACTTGATTATATCTGCCAACAGCCTACTTCAAAGGGATTTTCCAATAGGCATGTATTTTGGGAAGATAATATCTAACCTAGTGTGCTAGGCACTCTATAACATACAGTCTTGTGATAAATCCTTCTACTTTTCCTCCAAGATGTTTTGTAAGTCTGTATATGTCTTGACTTGGACTAATTGTCACTGCCTTCTTTAATTATCCTCCATAACACAAAATCTTTTTATAGGCCAGACTAAAAAAGAATGATATTGAATATGGTTATGGTTTATGCTCATACTGAATCCTAGTTAGCATCAAGACACCAGTTGTAGTTCTAGTTTCTGAGGATTAAAAGTAAATAAAATACAATTTCTCTCCTCATGGAAAGCATACTTTAGAGAGGAGGAAGAAGGTTATATAACACCAGTGTGATAATTACTCTAACACAGAAAAATCTCAGGATCACAAGAGACAGTGGTGGTGGGATTTGTTCTGGTCCAGGCTAAAATAAATGTCAACTTGGTCAAGTTGAAGGAAAGCCTGAGAGAAATACATTGGCCACATCATGAAGAGCAGTCCAGGACTGGTGAAATATATCTTTTTTTTTTTTTTTATTAACAACTTCCATGATTATAAAAAAATACCCCGTGGTAATACCCTCTATCCCACTTACCCCTTTGAAACTGCACTCTCCATCATACTGCCACCCCATCTCAATCAGTCTCTCTTTTACTTTTGATGTCATGATCTTTTCCTCCTCTTATGATGGTCTTATGTAGGTAGTGTCAGTCACTGTGAGGCCATGGATATCCAGCCCATTTTGTGTCTGGAGGGAGCATGTTGTATGGAGACCTGCCCTTCCTGTGTCTCTTACATTCTTTCCGCCACCTCTTCCACATTAGACCCTAAGCCTTGGGAAGTGTGATACAGATAATGCAGTACTGAGCACTGTGGTCATTTCCATCAACATGATATCTTCTGAGTCGTCCCAAGGTCACTGCCATCTGAAAAGAGAAGATTCTCTATCAAAAGTGAGAGTAGCATTAATATAAGGGTGTGAACATTACCAGAAGTGCTTACTGGACAGTTTGATAAGCATAGTATATACATTTGGCCAGACAACAGCAGATGTTACACCCCTAGGGCTCATGACTACCCCTCTTTTAAGTTTTCAGTATCAGGGATGATTTCCCTTCCCATGGAGTGGGCCTCCAGTCCAATTAGAGGGTAGTTGTTTTCCCCCACAACAGACATACCACTATTGTACCCGTTGGCTCATTTGGCCTGGCTGGCTAATTATAAGGCTTACAAGTGTCCATTGATGAGTATCTTCACTGGTGATTTCTCTTTCTCCCATTGAACTGCATGCAGAACGGCTTCTTCCAGCTTTCTGTCAGTTGGTCTACATGGATGAGGTTATCAGCTCAGATCTAGCAAGATTTTTCAGTGGCCTTGCAGCTCAAGTAAATGGAATCTTCAGCAAGAGGGTCTTGCCATCTATTCCCGGTGGGAAACCAAGGGCCTCAGCAATGGCCTATAATGTTTCAGGGCCATCAGGGACCTCCATGGCCAAAATATCACTGAAGGGTATCCCATCCCTGGCACTGAAAATTTTCTGGCAACAATCTACAGCTCCTGAGTGTTCCATTGTCCAAAAAAATAGGATTACATATGTTTTATTTATATCCTCTTAGATTTTGATTAGCTGTCCTTCCACCTTTCCTTTACTCAATCTCTTCCCCAGACCTCATTTTGGGCCTTTTCACACCCATTAGTCTATTCTTCTATTTATATATATACAATATCATCCTATTAAGTACCCCCTGCCTTCCTTTCTCTTCCCTTTATATCTCTTTTCTAGATTACTGGCCTCTGCTACTGAGTTTTTTTTTTTTCCTTCTCACACAGAAGCCCAGTCATCTGTAGCTAGGATCCACATATGAGAAAGAACATGTGATGCTTGGCTTTCTGGGCCAGGATTACCTCACTTAGTATAATCCTTTCCAGATCTATGCATTTTCCTGCAAATTGCATAACTTCATTTTTCTTTACTGCTGAGTAGAACTCCGTTGTATAAATGTACCATATCTTCATTATCCACTCATAAGTTGAGGGACATCTAAGTTGGTTCTATTTCCCAGCTATTGTGAATTGAGCAGCATAAACATGGTACAGCATGTATTTCTAAGGAAATGAGATGAGTCCTTAGGATATATGCCTAGTAGTGCTATAGCTGGGTCATATGGTAGATCAATTTTTAGCTATCTTAGGAACCTCCATACTGATTTCCACAATGGCTGGACCAGATTGCATTCCCAACAAGAGTGTAGAAGAGTCCCGTTTTTCCACATCCTCGCCAGCATTTGTGGTCATTTGTTTTCATGATGGTAGCCAATCTGATAGGAGTGAGATGGAATCTCAACATAGTTTTAATCTGCATTTCCCTGATGACTAGGGATGTAGAACAATTTTTTAGATGTTTATATGCCATTCATATTTCTTCTTTTGAAAACTCTATTTAGTTCCATAGCCCATTTTTTAATTGGCTTGTTTGATTTCTTATTATTTAATTTTTTGAGTTCTTTGTATATCCTAGATATTAATCCTCTATCAGATGTAAAGCTGGCAAAGATTTTTTTCCCATTCTGTAGGTTGCCTCTACTACAGAGCCATAGTAACAAAAACAGCATGTTACTGGCACAAAAGCAGACATATAGATCAATGGAACAGAATAGAGAACCCAGATGCAAGTCCACGTAGCTATAGCCACCTTATATTCGATAAAAATGCCAAAAATACTCATTTGAGAAAAGATAGCCTCTTCAGCAAATGGTTCTGGGAAAACTGGATATATATCTGCAGAAGGATGAAAATAGATTCTTCTCTCTCACCATGCACAAGAATTAAGTCCAAATGGATTAAAGACCTTAACATCAGACCTGAAACTCTGAAACTGCTAGAGGAAAAATGAGGGGAAACCCTTCAACACATTGGTCTTGGGGAAGACTTTTGAATATAACACCAATTTCTCAGGCAGTAAAGCCACAGATTGACCTCTGGGACCTCATGAAATCACAAAGATTTTGTACAGCAAAGGACACTGTGAAGAAATCTATCCTTTTTAAGGAGAGTTGATGGATGATTCTGAAGAGGAAGTGACTGATTATAATGGAATGATTATTCTGATTTATGAGGAACTACTTACAAACTGGGTGTAACCAGAGGAAGAAGGGGGAATTGTCATCAGAAAAGAAGTCTTGTATGTCTAAATAAGGCTCGTGTGTGCCTGGGAGGATGGGGACTTCAAATATATTCCAAACAACATGGGGCATAGAAAGAAAGGTGTCTCAGCAAAACTTACAGTTTTCATCATTGGACTATTATTTACATCGTGAAATTCTCCCATTTGGACAGGAAATGAAAGGCAGAGGTTAAGTTTTAAGAACAGGTGAAAAAAATGCATCTGCATGGTTTGCTAAAATCCTAAACAGAAAGCCTTACCATTTCATTTAAAGTTATGCAATTCTCTTCTAACTTCTAACACCTATATACCAATTAAAACACTTTTAGGAAAATTGTTGTCCCTTGATACCTACCTTTGTTTCCTATTTCTACTATAATGATATACAACAAATTTGCTGACTTGAACTACATAATGTCTTCTTTAGTTTTGGTTATCAAAAAATTTGAGGCATTGCTTCTTCTGAATGCTCTGTGGGAGAAGTGTGTGTGTGTGTACTTAATATATATTAATTCAACAAAGTAATTGGTTTCTTTTTATTTTAATATATTCATAAAATATACTTTGATCATAATCACCTCTCTGTTATCCTCTGTCATATCTTCCCCTTTGTCCCTTTGCACATCACTAATAGGGCCTCTTTTATTGTCCTGTTCTTTTCCCTTGCTTTGAAGTTCTACATATGTGCAAAAACATGATTTTTTTTTTTGAGACAGATTCTTTTGTTTAGTATGAGAAACCCCCAGTTCCATGCATTTTTCCTAAAGACAACAAATTTCCCATCTTTATGGTGGCATTAAAAGCCAATGTCTATATAAGTCACATTTATTTATTCCTCTGTTGATGACCACATAAGCTCATTTCATAACCTGGATATTGTGAACAGTGCTGCAATAAACATAGGTAAACACATCTTTATTCTAACTAGAGTGATTCTTTCAACACAGGTGTGATAGAACTGAATCATATGGTAGACTTTTTTTTTCAGTTTTTAGAAAGATCTTTGTAGTTGATGAGCCAATTTACATCCCCCAAAACACAAAAGATGGCTTCCTTTATAATCCTACATTCCCACATCCTGGTCAAAATCTTTTGTTGTTGTTCATATTACTCTTTGTTTGTTTGTTTTGGTAGCCATACTGGCTAGAGTGAGACAAAAATTTCAAAATAATCTTAATTTGCATTTCTGTGGCTAAAGATGTTTCACCATTTTAACATCTTTACTTGAAAACAGTTTGTTCCATCCATTCACTTACTGAGTAGATTACTTATTCTTTTTGTATTTAGTTTTTTGAGTTCGTTATTTGTAATGGATATCAAGCCCCTGCCTGATACATAACTGGTAAAGAACTTTTGCTGTTCTATAGCTCATCCTTTCACTTTGGAAACTGCCCCTTTCGCTGCCTGGAAAATCTTTGTGATGATGGAATCACCTTGGTCAATCCTTGCTATCATTTCTAAACTCCTGGAGTCCTATTGAGAAAGTCACCATGCATGCCTATGACTTGACGTGTTTCCCCCATCCTTTCCTAGAGCAGTTTCAAAATTTAAAGTCTTATGTTAAAGTCTGTGAAGCATGGTAGAATGCTTTGTTTCCACTGCCAGCGTCTGTGTTTTGTGTCCTTGCCTTGTGTCGACAGAACTCAAATCTCCGTTTCTGTCTTAACATGACTGCTGTCCTCTACTGATTTTACACTTCTGTTTTTCTCTTATAAGGAAACTTTCTTTTTAGATTTTAAATTGCTCTAAATAATCTAGAATGATTTCATTTTGTTGTAGTTACCTTAATGTTGCTGGGGACCGTGGCATAAGAATTGGGTAGACATGAGCTCTGTCAAATCAGCAGGAGAACGAGTAGATCACTGGCAATGGTCAAAACACCCCCAAGCCTGCCCCCAATCACACATCTCTCCCTTAGCCAGACTCTGCCTCTCAAATTGTCATCAGCTGGGGTCCAGTATTCAGAGCACATGAGTTTGGGGGGAACATCTGATTCAAACCATCACACATCTCAGCATTATTTATTTTATTTCACCTAGCAAGACCTTTTCAAATAAGGTCACATTTACAGGTTCAGGTAGATATATCTTTCAAATGGTTGGGGGAATAACAACAGAACACAGTATAGCACACAGTGTAATAAGAATAAAAATAATTTTGAAACTATCCTGTAGTACAATTTTGCAGCTGTAGTTTTAGTTTTATAAATATACAGATAAAATGTTCAGTAAACTTGTTTTTTCAACATTCTCTTTCACAGATACTGAAAGGAACCATGTCAGTATAAATGAAATAATGCAAACTCCATACACAGGCCTATAAGAAGGGCCTTGTTGAGCTGGAATTTTGTTCTTTGATTAAGAGAGGGAACCTGTATGTATGAATGACTGAAAATATATATTCTAGGAATAAGTATAGTTCCCTGAATTTGGTTAGTTTCCTAATTTTCTCTTGGGGTCAGTTTCTATTCACACACCTGACTTTCATCAATGCTCAACTCACGTTAAAATTTTAATATTATGGATGACACTAAATGTGCTTTTATGAAATTGATCCAATGTGGCCAGTATGGACCCTGAAGTGATGTGTCAGTTGTACCGATGCCCTACTTTTCCTTTCTATCATGTAAGTTTCAGGTAATAGCCAATGTATGGTAAATTTTAGAATCATTTAATGAACATTATTTGTTCAATAACTTAATACACACACACACACACATGTGCGCATGCACACACACACACACACACACACACATATAATACATAATACTTAGTTTTATTTTTAACTATAATTTGCATTTATATATTTTTTTTAAATATTTATTTATTTATTTATTTGAGAGAGACAGACACAGAGAGAAAGACAGATAGAGGGAGAGATAGAGAATGGGCGCGCCAGGGCTTCCAGCCTCTGCAAACGAACTCCAGACGCGTGCGCCCCCTTGTGCATCTGGCTAACGTGGGACCTGGGGAACCGAGCCTCGAACCGGGGTCCGTAGGCTTCACAGACAAGTGCTTAACCGCTAAGCCATCTTTCCAGCCCTGCATTTAGATTTGATAGGGATTGTAACTCCTCAGGGGTCCTTTAGTGAACTATGAGCAGTGCCTATGCAATATATTTCATGTGGGGCTTAGGCTTCTTTCCCTGTTTAGATCTTTCTCCCATATGTCTAATTTATACTCTAATTATCACTTCCTCCAGGAATCCTTCATTGGTTTTCTATGGCATCTGATATTAATTCTGTAAGGAACGTGTAAAATAAAAACAAAAGAGAACACCAGACTTGATCTCTACAGAAAGTCTATTATTCATTGAGAGAAGCAGTGAGGGACAGCAGCCTTCCCGTGGAATGAAGGCTTAAGCACTGGGCCAGGCTGGGGTGGAAGCTTATAAGGAGGACCCTATGAAGAACAGACTGGGCCAGTTGCAGGTCCAAAGAGAAGTAGACAAGGAAATGTAGTTATTAGCAAGAATTGTCTAAGGGAGAGTGTCTCATATGGTTTCAGTTCCTTCAAGGCCTTTAAGCCTTAGGGGCAGTTATTAACTCTGTAGTTCCCTCTAGTTTTCAGGGAATGTTATTAACCCTTCAGATTCCTCATAACCTACCAGTAGCTTTTTGCTAATTTGGAGGAGGAAACAGAGCTAGCCTCAAGGTGCCCAGTGAATGCTAAGCCTTGTAAACTTTGTTAGGATGGATTCAAGGAACTATGTATGCTGATGTCTGTATTGTGTGTTTACTTATGGAGTTAAAGCAATACATTTTTTCCTTAATATAATTGAATGTGTACTCTTAATTCAGTTACATAGACAACATTACTTAGAATATAGAACTATATAGAATATAGAACAACATTAGTTAGAATATAGGAACTAATCCAGTTTCCCAGACCATTCAACCCTTTACAGAAAACATTCTATGCTGGCCTGTACAGAAATTAATAATAATTAACATCCCAGTGTTTGAAATTCAGTTGTCTGTATAAGTAAAAGTATAATTTCCATCCTGTTTGTGATCAAGTTGCGATGATGATACTTTCTTGGTTACAGTTTGTCACATATGTAGCAAAGAATACTTCTTCTTTACACTCTTCCTTTGCTGTGCCTTAACTGCCATGACTAGACTGGCAAATGTAACTTAAATGAGGGAGGAAATCAGGTGTCATAGTTCTACCAAACATCATGGTCCATTCATTCTAATGTCCTTATTCATCACAAGGTATGCTTGGATTTAAAATAAAGAGACAATAAAGTATCTACCAGTCACTGTTCACCAATGAACCAAGGATTTAATTATCTGTTTGCTGAGATTTAAGCATTTTAATAGGAATAAGATGTGGACTCATTACAAATTATCGCAGAATGATGGTAATTAATGATGCCCACTAGAATAGAATTTTAAATAAAAATGATATCAATAGCACCTTGAGTTTCAAATCTTCTGGTTGAACTTTCTTAATCACTTCATGTGTCCCTGGGCTCCCTGAACTATTTATACACTTTATGTGATGTGTTTTGTAAGTTTGAGATGGATGCTTCCTTGCTTTCTGGTTATAAAATAGAGGCTGGTCCTCTCCCCTGTCCCAAGCAGCTTCTGTGTTCTCCCTGGATTTGCTAGAAAGTAAAGCTCTTTCTAATGCTGATCAAATTTACAAAATTAGCTTAACTGGTAAACCTTAGTATGATTCCCTAACTTCTTCAAGTTTCAAACCTTCTTTAAGAAAAATGGGGCTTAGGCTATTTATCTTGATAATTGGAAGATGCAAGTTAGTTGCTTTAAAAACTTTATGGCATAATTTAGATACTCAGAAAATATTTGTTCCTTTCTAACCACATGCCTATCACATATACTTCATTACTTTCTTATGAGACCTCATTGTCTTTTTGTGTGTTTGTGGTAAATTCTGACCTTGTACAATTTTGAAATTACAACTAGATATATAACTTGCCACATGGGGGTTTCATGTCTATTTCATTTTATGTTTCTCCAATATATTTTAAAAACCCCTCCCTCTTCAGTCAAGCCCCAGCTGAAACCACAGAGGAATTGGGGAAACAAGCAAGAGTGCTGCTTCCATGGCGAGCCTGGTAATCAGCATCAGGTTGAAGGAGACAGACCTTGAGGATATGCAACACATACCAAAGCAGAAATCCAGAGGCTCCTCATCACTGAAGTAGACTTAAACCACACCCACAGGTTGAGACATCATGCCCAGAGGCATTCCCTTTCAGCAAAAATAATTGACTGCTGTTCCCACAATGCATAAACTACAGTCCCACGGGGAATACCTGAAACCCCACTGAGGAGGGCCCTCAGCTAAATGGAGCAGGGATGAGGAAAAGGATAGCACCAACGCATGATATATCTATACTAAGTAGGTCTTTAAAAAAAATAGGATTCAGACTATACAATTAAAAAAATAGATTTGTTCCCTACTGACTTTTATAACTTGCTTTGTTTCTTTGTTTAGGCTATCAGTATAGAAGTGTTGAGAATGTCTTCATTGATTTTCACATGGTTTTTACTAATCTTCCAATTCCATATTGAATTATTTGTGTTCAAATATCTCATCTCTCAAAATTCTTTCACCTTCTTACTTTTGTTACCCTTGTCATTTGTTCCTTTCTTATATCTGTCTACTTCCTGTCTGAATTCTTATGTACTCTTATCTCTAGTGAGTGTGTGTGTGTGTTTCAAGGGATTATACTGATCTCTATTCCTACCTCTGCCTGACTTCCTCAAAATCAGTACTTTGGAAGCTAAAACTTCACTAGTCGGCTGAATATAATTTTATTCGTGTGTTGTGTCACTCCATGTCTCCCATCTGGGCACTGCCTCACCACGCTCAGCATGAAGGTAAAGCTCAGCTTCCTTTTACTCAAAATTCTCCAAAGTCTACCTTAAATACACTCTTATAGCTCTTTTTTTTTTCTGCTAGTATTTTGTACTTGCATTTTATTATTTTCATTTTATTTAAATTTTAAAATTTCCCAGGTTTGTTTTTGTACTTACACTGGTGACTGGTCAAGTGTAAGTGTAATTTTACTTCTGCTTGTTTGAGTCTTGTCTTATAAAGATTGCTTTTCTGGAAGTATTCACTCTGTTTTTTTTTTTTTTTAATTTTTGTTCATTTTTATTTATTTATTTGAGAGTGACAGAGACAGAGAGAGAGAAAGAGGCAGATAGAGAGAGAGAGGATGGGCATGCCAGGGCTTCCAGCCATTGCAAACGAACTTCAGATGTGTGCGCCCCCTTGCGCATCTGGCTAACGTGGGTCCTGGGGAATCGAGCCTCAAACCGGGGTCCTTAGGCTTCACAGGCAAGCACTTAACCAGCAAGCCATTTCTCCAGCCCCTCACTATGTTTTTAATTCATCTTATGGTTAGAAATTGTTTCACAAATAGCCTTTGAACTTCACTTTTTCTCAGGAAATAATTACTTTTTCTCTCCTTCTGCTAATTGAATGTGTACTGAAGACATACTGAAAACTTTTCTCAAATCAAGCCTGTCTTGGGTTAGAGAGATGTCATAGTTGTTAAAAATGCTGCTCTCCAGCTAGAGAGACAGCTTAGCAATTAAGACATTTGCCTGCAAAGCCAAAGGATCTTGGCTTTATTCTCTAGCACCTACGTAAGCCATATGCACAAGGGGGCACATGCACCGGGAGTTTGTTTGCAGTGGCTGGAGGCCCTGTTGCTCCCATTCTCTCCCTTTCTCTTGCTCTCTCTCTCTCTCTCTGTATCTTTCTCTTTCTCAAATAAGTAAACAAAATATATATATTTTAAAAACTGCTGCTCTGCAAGCCTACCAACTAAAGTTAGATCCCTAGCACACATGTTAAAATTAGATGCACAGTGGCACATGCATTTGTAACCTGAAGCTCATTTCCTGTCCAATCTGGCTTTTCCAATGGCAAAAGTAATATAACAGCCTCTGCTTCAAACAAGGTAGGAGAGATGTGACATGCTGAGGTTGTCTTTTGACCTACACATGAGTGCTGTGGCATATGCATTCCCATTCTCTCTCTCTCAAATAACAAAAGAAGAAATCCTACATAGACTCTTTCTTTGCATCAGCTGACCCATCCCAGAGCACCTTGCACCACTCCAGCCTCTGGAAACCCTTTCCTGTGTTCATTTCAGGTTCTGAATATCTACACACTAGATGTGATTCCATATATATTCAACATCTAAGAGATATTTTGTTTTGCAAATATTAACTTAGAGTCTTCCTTACTCTCTTGACATCATTTTTAGATCACATTTAGTGGAAATGAAGTAGAAAAGAGAAATGTTAAATCAGCCCTCTTCATACGAAACTCTCTGAGTGTTTCTTTTACTCTTTTAGTACCTTGTTAATGACATTCAAATATATGAAGTTCATTGAAACTGTATTTATAACTATCAAACAAAATTGTAAATGGAAGTTTCCTAGTATTTCTCAGTCTGTATTATTTAACTAATATGCTTCTTACTTTATTGAAAACTTTCTTAGGACTTTCTAAGCTCATTTATCTCCAGGGCTGGGTATGGAGAGGCTATTGCCTCATGAGGTATTGATAACGTTTGAGTGAAGCAATTTTTATGTATTAGTTTAAATGCTTCACAAAATTCCCTTCAAATAAAAATAAGACAGGCTATTTAATCTTGCCACAGTTTTTTTTCTTTTGTCATAAGTTTAAAGTTGATTCTTCAGGGTTAAGATCTGTAAGGGAAGAATAAACAAATAACTTTTTAAAAATGTGGTTTTCGTTCAAGTTGCGCTGGAACTGGCACATCTTCCTGAGGTAATGAGCTGTTAAGAATTCCACTAATGGCACTTTAGTAGCTGTAGCTAAGGATTTCCCTACCAATAAATCTAGATTCCTTGGCTATTAGGCAGAAATCCTTGCATAGCCTCTTAGCTCAAGTGACACTGATTAATGAGTACAGAGAATATTGTTCTCAGGAAGCAAACACAGCACCTCAGAAAACTGTTACAAACCAATGGCAGAAAACATTAGCCTCTAGTGCACGTGAGAAAGATATAGTAATCTAGAGAACATATGCAATAACATGGCCTATCTGAATTTGAAGGAATTAAAAGTTAATAATTTTATCCTACTTTTAAAAAATGAAGTTAAAAAACCTCTTATAACACTGTTTACATCTTGATTTAAAAATTGCAGTCTAAATCAGTTATTGCTGAAGGAACCATTCACTTCAAATTTCCTAGAATGAAAATATAAATTAATCTTTAGAAACATAAATTTTAAAACAAATCTAACATTTTGGATACAATGAAAACATATAAATATTTAAAACGTTTTATATTTATAATTAAATAAGTCATCTTTAAAATGTTTATGATATCAATTTGAAAAAAATATACAATATAAATATAATGTCTTTCTTATATTTGAAAAGGTATTAAGTGTTTGATAAAATTTAGATTATCCTGGTCTGGAGAGATTGCTCAGGTTAAGGTGATTGCCTAAAAAGCCTAAGGATCCAGATTTGATTCCCCAGTACCCATGTAAAGCCAGATGCACCAGGTGGCACATGTGTGTGGAGTTTGTTTGCAGTGGCAAGAGGGCATGCTGTGCGTATTCTCTCTCTCTACTACCATTATCTCACAAATATAATTAAAATATATTTTAAAAATTAGTTTATTCTTGTCCTTAGAAGAAAAGCAAACATTCTGGTATTTGTAAGGTCAAAAGTTACTACTGCATGACATTTTTCTTTGTAGCTTTTTGTACTATGATGCATTTTATTATATCCAATAAAGCAACATACATTTATAATTATCATATATGCATATACTTTTTTAATCTAGGCAATATATATTTCCAATGGCACCTAGAATCTTTTTAATATATATATTTTATTTTTTTAATTAGTTTTGTAGTCAGTAAATACAGTCAAGTTGGTACCATTGCTAGCCTCTACCCTGTCCTCCCTCCTTCCCCTTCCCCCTAGCCCCTCCTTGTTGAGGTATATGTGTCATGCATTGTGGGGGTAGGCCTCAGTTATGGATAGGAGGAAATGTCTCTGTGTATCATGACCTAACGTGTGGCTCTGACATTCTTTTCATCCCCTCTTCTGCAAATCTCCCTGAGCCATCTTGGGTTCATTTTAGGTCTGCTTCAGTGATGAGGTCTTGGGAGACGCTGTGTCTCTGGATATCTGATTTGGTAGTTGATTGTTCTCTGTGTTGGTGTCAGGTTCACTAAGTAAACATCACCCTTGCTCATTTCACCGGTTATTCTTAGTTTCAGCTGGGGCCCTTTTGAGGTATGATGGGGTTGTTCTTTCCTTAGGGTCTGTGTCTATCTGAAAAAGAGAAGCAGATTTGCCAATGGAGAGTAAAGTTAGCACCAGATAAATGGGATAACCATTAGTTTTTAGAGATAATTTAATAGGTGTAAGCCCTTTTGTAGCCCACGATTGGTGGTAGTTTGATAATAGAGAGTGGGCTCATTTTTGGATTTGGTTCTGACTTGTTTTCCAGCTCCAGCTATGGGTTCTGTTCCACTGAGCAGATCAGGACGGTTTCCCATCATGGATGTGTGCCACTATTGCACTTATGTGCATATCATGACAGGCTATTTGCTGCTAAATAGGTTAGACCATGAGTTGCTTGGAAAGATATTGGTCATTTTCCCTCAGTCGCCCATGTAGCAGCTTCTATCACTAGATGTGCTGACTGTCTGGGGACTGACTCTCTTCCAGCTTCCAGCCATGCCACTCCATGTTATGTGCCAACAGCATATGGCATCTTCAGCAGTAGGGTCTTACCATAAACCTTTGGTGGGTCATCATGTACTCTGGTAGAAATCTCTCACTCTTTTAAGAAATCTTATTGGTCTCTCTAATCAAAAACTCATTGTGGATGATAGCCACCTGCTAGTACTGGGAGTTACAGGTCAGAGCCTATGAAGAGAAGGAAAAAAAAAAAAAAAGGACAAGTAACATAAAAGAGAGAGAAGCAGTCGAAGATTAAGGTCAGTCTTCATCGTACCCTCTCCAGTGCCTTGTGACTTAGGTGTTTCCTCTAAAGGCCTGGTGAAGGTTCAGCCATTTGGTCTGCCTTTTAGGATGTATAATTTTTTGTTACCATTGCCATTTGGGTCTAGATTTGTGTGCCCCCCAACCCCCTCCCTTGGCCTCCCCTCCCTCCCCACGCACCCTTTTGTTCAGTCCTCGAGATGCTTGCTGGATATATCAGCTACTTTTTGATATAATATATATTTGGTGATATTTTGCATATTTTCATATGTGAAAATTTATAAATTGTTCTCTTCTTTTTCCCTAAGTAGAAAGTTTGCAAGGACACATCGTGCATTAGTACCATCATTTCCCTCCTGCCTGCCCCACTCTACTGAGCACCCTCCTTGGTGAGCTTGCTGGTATTCACCATGGACTTGTGGGTCATGTGAGGGCAGCGGTCAGTCGTGGTGCGGGTGGCAATGTCTCTGGATGTTCATTCCCATAATTTGGCTCTTATACTCTTTCCACCCTCTCTTTCCCTGAGCCTTGATGGGTGTGCTTTAAGTCCACTTTGGATACAATGTTAAGCTCTCAGCCGCTTCTGGGTTTTTGCTTTGGTGTATTTTGAGTATTCTCAGCGTCTTTCTCCAGCACTTGGTCCAGGTTGTTAGGCTTGCCATGAAAGCAGCACTCTGGCTCATTTTGCCAATTCTTATGTGGTTTTACCTGGGCTCTAGCTGTTTTGTGAGGGGTGGCTCATCTCTTGCCAGGAAGTCAGTTATCTGTGCTCATCTTATTGAAATAATTTGGTTGTCTTTGGTTCTCACTGCTTTCTGAAAAAGAAAAGAAAAAAAAAAACAGATTTGCCAACAGAAAGAGTGAGATCAGGTTAGGTTAAAGGGGATAAGCTTTGCTAGTTTAGAGAGTTTTGATAAGTGTAAACTCTCACTTTTGAACAAAGACTTGTGGGAACTTCTCATTGGAGTACATAATCTTGGTCTCCATAGGACTCTGACCTGGATCTCATTTCCAGCTATGGGTTCCTTTCCACTCAGTGGATCTCATAGCCAATCAGAAATCCATCAGCTATCCACCTAACCTGTGTGTCACTATTGCACAGGTGTGTACGTATTGTCAGGCTGGTTGCTTTCATATGGCAGTGTCCTCTGTTTGCTCACAATTTTGTTGGTCCTTTTCACCCAGAAATTCATGTTCAGCACTGTATGGGCCAACCATCTGTGAACTGGCTTCCTTTCAGATTCAGCCCAATCTCTCAGTGTTCTGTGTTGGCAAATGTGGTGTCTAAAGCACTAGGGTCACAGGTAGAGAGAGGATCAAGTGCTTTGAAAGAACCTTGTCTTATTTTGGTGACCTTGTAAGTCTTTGCAATAACAGTGCAACATTGGTTGTAACCAGTTTGTGGTCTGGTGGTGGCAGTTACAACTTGAGTCAAATGTTGTAGGTAGGGTTAGGCTTCATCCCACTCTTTCCAAGGCCTTTCTTATCAGACAATTCCACCATGCTTCTGCTGAGGGTTACATCTGTTAGTTTGCTGTCCAGGAGGAAGGTTTCTATGGTAGCAATTCATTTTGGTTTTGTTTTCAGTATATCCCCGTCCCCTTTCCTTTCTCCTAATCCCTTCCATCCCTCTTATCTGTTTTTTGAGTTGACTGTCAGATATGCCTCTAACTCAAGCTCTTCCAGTTTAGGTACCACAGATGAGGAAGAACATTCAGCATTTGTCTTTTTATGTTTGTGAGTTAGCTTAGTATGACCTGTTCCAAGTCTATCCATTTTCCTACAAATTCCATTATATCAGTATTCCTTATTTTATCCATTCATCAAACTATGAGCATCTGAGTCAATTCCAATTCTAGTGTGAATTGATAAGCTATAAACATGGTTGAGCAAACATCTCCACAGTGAAGAGTGGAGCCTTTAGGGTAGATGCCCAACAGAGTTACTTCTGGGTCAGGTGGTAGGTCTATTTCCATCCCTTTCAAGAGTCTCCATATTGATTTCCATGGTGCTTGTACAAGTTTGTACTCCCACCAACAGTGAATGAGTATTCCTGTCCCCCTGCATACTCACCAGTATTTATTGTCATTTATTTTCTTTTTAATGTTTTCCATCCTGACTAGAGTTAGGTAGAATCTCATAGTTGTTCTAATTTCCATTTTCATGATAGTTAATGATGGTGAACCTATTTTTAAGGTGGGTATTAGTCATTTGAATTTATTCCTTTGAGAATTCCCTATTCACTTCTCTGTCTCATTTTATGAATGGATAGTTTTATTTCTTATTGCTTAGGTTTTTGACTTCTTTGCAGATTCCAGGTATTGTCAGTGTTATAGCTGGAGAAGATTTTCTCCAATTCTGTGGGTAATCTGTAGGCTCTATTTATGCTACACATCTTTTAGCTTCACAAGATCCCACAAGTTGAATGATTGTTTAATTTCCTGGGCTTCTGGGGTATTGTTCAGGAATTCTTTCCCACTCCTATATTCCTCACTTTTTTCTTTCATCCAGTAGTTTGAAGGTTTCTGGTCTTATATTGAGATTTTAATCCATTTACAGTTGATTTTTGAGCATGGTAAGAGGAGTGAGGGCTAGTTTAATTTTTCTACATGTGGTTATCTAATTTATCCATCACCATTTGTTGAAGATGCTCTTTTATCAAAGATAGCATAGCTGTAGTTTCTGGAACTAAGGCCTCACTCTTCATTTCTGTTCAATTGGTCTAGATATTTGTTTTTATGCCAGTACCATGCTTTCCTTCTTTCTTTCTTTCTTTCTTTCTTTCTTTCTTTCTTTCTTTCTTTCTTTCTTTCTTTCTTTCTTTCTTTCTTTTTGTCGCTATGGCTTTGTAGTATAGCTTCAGCTCAGGAGTAGTGATACTTCCAGAGGTATTTCTTTTGGTGAGTATTTTTGATACTACTTTTTCTATCTCTATGAAGAATTGTGCTATGGTTTTTATTGGTATGAAATTGATTCTGTATATTGATTTTGGTAGAATTGCCATTTTTACAATATTGATTTTACCTATCCAGGGCTTTCCATCTTCTCATGTCCTCCCTGATTTCTTTCATTATCTATAGTTATTATATGCCTTTCATGTACCTGGTTAGTGTTCTTACAATGTATTTGATGTTTTATGTAGGATAGCTTTGGTAATTTTTTTAAAAATAAGATTTGGTGACTTTTTAAAAATTATTAGATATGAACATATTTTATATGTAAACATCACATGTTGGTACCATCCCTTACTTCTTCCCTGTCCCTTTTCTGAAGATGCCTTCCTTGTTGGGGATGCAGGTCAACCACATGGGGATTATGGGTCATGTATTATGGGTTGGGGTGAGGCAATGTCTCTGTGCAAAATGTCCCAACTTGTAGCTCTAACAATCATTCTGTCCCCTCTTCCACAAAATTCCCTGAGCCATGCTGGGAGCATTTTAAGTCTACTTCACTGATGGACACTTAGGGGCATATGGATCTCTGGTTTGGTAGGTGTTTAGTGTCCTTAGTATCTTTTTCCATCACCTTTGTGCTGATAGCAGCTTAACTAAGAAAGTAACATTCTTGCTCATTTCTCCACTTCCTCTGGTTTCAGCTGGAGCGGGGGTGGAGTGCACTGGGTCAATTTTCTCCTCAGGTCCAACTCCCATCTGAAAAAGACAAGCAGATTCTCCAATGGAGAATGAAATCAGAACCAGTTAATGGTATAACCATTATTAATTTAGAGAGAATTAAAAGGGTTTAGATCCCGTTATAGTCTAAGGTTAGTGGGAGCTTGACAACGAAAAGCAGAATCATTATCTGGATATGATTCTGACTTGTTTCCCAGTTCCAGATATGGTTTCCTTTCCACTGAGCAGATCTGTTAGCCATTCCAAGAGCAGTGGGTTACCCACCATGGCTGTGTGCCACTATTTCACTTGTATGAGCATCATGTGAGGTTGTTTGCTTCTGAGTCACTTAAACTTTGAGTTGCTTGGACAGATGTTGGCCACTTTCCACTGGTAGCTCATGTAGCACCTCCCAGCAGTAAATGGGCTAATTGTCTAGGGACTGGATCTCCCCTGGATTCCAACCAGGTCTCTCCATGGGTCCATACTGAGAGCATTTGGTCTCTTCAGCAATAAGGTCTTGCCATTAATCTCTGGTGAATAGTCAAGTGTTCTGATAGAAGCCTGTCTTATTAGTTTTGGAAGAGTTAGTAGATCTCTCTGATTAATAGCTCATTGTGTATGTAGTACACGACCTGGTACAGGGAATTACAGGCCAGCGCCAAGGCAAAAGAAAAAAAGTAAAGAAAGAAAAAGCCGAAGAAGAAAGAGAAACACGAAAAATTTGAGGCTTGCTTTTGTCTTACTCTCTCCAGGCCTCTTCAATTCATGTTCTTCTTCTAGGTTCCTCTTGAGAGTTCAACCTTCTCACCTGACTTCCAGGATATAGAATTCTATGGTACCAGTTCAATTTGGGTTCAGGTTTGTGTCGCTCCACCCCTTCCCTTCCTCCAAGCCCTAACCTCCATATTGTCCAAGACTCAAGGTGCTATTCAGTTGTCAGCAACTTGGGCTGATCCAAGTAAGGAACTGCAGGTGAGTGAGATCATATGATGGTTGTCTTTCTGTGATTGTTTTCTCTCCATTTTTGTCTTTGGCATATGGGAAGGCTATCCATTTTTGTAAGTATTTTGTTCTGAATTTTTCATCTAATTTGGTATAGGTCTTTTCTTGTTGTATCTCTGTGTGATTTTGGTGTTAGGGTGATGCTAGCATCATAGAAGGAGTGAGGGATGATTCCCTCTTCTCCGATTATGTGAAAAAGCTTGCCCGGCATGGTGGTTCACACCTTTAATCCCAGCACTCGGGAGGCAGATATAGGAGGATCGCTGTGAGTTTGAGGCCACCCTGAGACTACATAGTTAATTCCAGGTCAGCCTGGACCAGAGTGAGACCCTACCTTGAAAACAAAACAAACAACAACAATAAATAAACAAACAAACAAACAAACAAACAACAACAAAAAACCTTGAGAAAAAGTGGATTTAGTTCTCCAATGAAGGTTTGGTGTAATTCAGATAAGAATCCATCAGGTCCGGGACTTTTCTTTTTGAATAGGTTTTTGATTTTTTTGATCACATTCTCAAACTCTATGGATGTAATAGGTTTGTTTAGGAGATTGCTGCTCTGAATTTCGTTTTGTTAGGTGGTAATATGTGTAGAGATTCATCTGCTTTTTTCTGGGTTATCCAATTTTGTGGAGTAGAGGTTTTGAAAATATGTTCTGATGGTTCTTCCAATTTCATTGGAATCTGTTGTGACTCCTCCCTTTTTGTTTCTAGTATTTTTAATTTTCTGCTTGACTTCTTTTCATTTGATCAAAGTGGACAGGGGTTTATCAGTCTTCTTTATTTTTTCAAATAACCAGCTCTTGTTTTCATCAATTTTCTTAATTTTTTTCATAGCTTCCACTTCACAAATTTCAACTCTGATCATAATTATGCTTTTTATATGGAAATTTTAGAGTTGGATTGTTCTTCTTCTTCCAATGACTTTAGGTGAATGGTTAGGCTATTAATTAAAGATTTTTCTATATTTGTTATGAAGGCATTTAGTGCTATGAATTTTTCCCTTAGAACTCCCTTCATTGTATTCCATAAGTTTAGTATGTGGTGTTTCATGAGTTCTAGAAATATTACTTCTTTGTAAAAATTTTATTTATTTTTCTTTAGTTGAGAGAATGAATGATCGAAAAAGGGAGAGAGGGAGAGAGAAAGAATGGGTATACCAGGGCCTTCAGATGCTACAAATAAACTACAGACACATGGTCTACCTTTGGATACCTATCTGGCTTACTTTGGTCCGGAAAAATCAAGCCTCGGTCCTTTGGCTTTGCAGGCAAGTGCTTTAATTGCCAAGCCATCTCTCCAGCCCACAACCTCCTTTTTATTTTATTTTTTTAATTTATTTATTTGAGAGCGACAGACACAGAGAGAAAGACAGATAGAGGGAGAGGGAGAATGGGTGCGCCAGGGCTTCCAGCTTCTGCAAAGGAACTCCAGACGTGTGCGCCCCCTTGTGCATCTGGCTAACGTGGGACCTGGGGAACTGAGCCTCGAACCAGGGTCCTTAGGCTTCACAGGCAAACGCTTAACCGCTAAGCCATCTCTCCAGCCCCACAACCTCCTTTTTGACTGTACCTACCATTAATTGTTTAATAATTCACTGTTTGATCTCCAAGAGCTAGTGTAATTTGTGCTTTTTTTTCCCTCTGGTTGTTAATTTCTAGTTTAACACATTATGTGTCCATGTGATTCAGGAAGTTATGACAATTTTCCTGAACTTATGGAGGTGTGCTTTATGCCCAAATATATGATCTATTTTGGATAAGGTTCTATAAGCTGCTGAGAAGAATGTGTATTCTGTATGTAGTTGTCTGTTAGGTCTAACTGATCTATGGTGTTGTTAAGCTTGATTATTTTCCTGTTGATTTTCTGCTTGGATGATCTTTCTATTGATGATAGTGGGGTATTGACATCCCCTACGATAATGACATTGGGATTTCTTTCTATTTTGTTGTCAAGTAGATTTTGCTTTATAAACTCTGGTGCACCAGTGTTTGGTACATATAAATTTATGACTGTGATGTCCTTCTGTTGGATCATTCCCTTAATGACTAAAAAGTGTACTTTGTCATTTTTATTAATTTTGGCTTGATGCCTATTTTGTCAGCTATTAATATGGCCACACCCACTTGCTTCTAATCTCCATTTGCTTGGAAGGTCTGTTTTCATCCTTTCACACTGAGGAAGTATCTATCCTTGGTGGTGATGAAATGGGTTTCTTGAAGACAACAGATGAAAAGATCCGTTTTTCACAATTAACTTGTGTCTCTTGGTGGGTGAGTTTAGACCATCACTACTTAATGTTAATGCCATTAATATTTGTCATGTGAGAGGCATCTTGGGTTTCGGTTCTTTCTTGATCTGTATATGTTTTTGTGCCTGCTTCTTTTTTGGTTATTGTGATCTTCCTCTTGTAGGCTCTTGAGGTTCCTGAGGTTGGTTGGTTGACACTTCTTTGTGGAGTATTCCCTGAAGTGGGTTCACTTTGTTTTCATTTAATTTTAGAGATAGATTCTATTATGGAAGGTTTTCCTTTCACCATCTATTATGAGGGATATTTTTTCTGGGTATGGTAGTTAGGGAAGGAAGCCAAAGTTGTTTGTAGACTTTGAAGTGTTTGTTTCCAAGGCCTTCTGGTTTTCTGGTTTCCATTGACAAATCTGAAGTAATTTTGTGTTTGGTGTTCTATGACCTTGTATCTGGATGGGTCTCTCTTTTGAGAGATTGGGAATGTTGTATATAATAATTATGTTGTATATGTTTCTCTATACCTTTGGCCTGAATTTCTTTCCCTTCTGGTATACCCATGACCCAGATATTTGGTGTTTTAGGGTATCCATTAATTCCCTCATATTCTGTTCACATGAATTGTTGACCTTATCAAAATTTTTGGGCTCCCAGACTTCTTCTGTCTTGTCTTCCTTCCAGATCTGAGGTTCTATCCTCCACATGATTGAGTCTGTTAGTGAAGGTCACTAGAGAGGCTTTTACAAACTCTATTTGATTTATTTTTCTTTCCATTTTTCTGGATTATAGCCATTCTTTTGTTAGGTTCTAATTTCAGGTTGTGATTTGATTTTCTTGATGCTTCTTGGAATTTCATTCTTGCATTTAATCATATCTTCATTAAGCATCATCAGCTGGTTATTGGGATATATTTATTTACTTACCTTCAATTCATTTATCTCTCATTTGAGGTTGTCTGATTTTCTTCATTAAGTTAAGCCTAGTGATGAAACTGTGTGCTCTAAGAGATGATTACATTCAATTTCATTTATGTGATTTTGTGATTTTTTTTTTTTGATGATTTGCTTCCAGTTCTGCCATTTGCTTATTGTGATTTCATTTTGGGATTCAATTTCTGTTGTCTCCTCTGTGTTTTCATCGGAGACTTCCAGTGTGGGACAAGTGGGACTAGATAACCTAGATGAAGAGCTCTGTTTGTTGTCTTTTTATTTTTTTTGCATTGGCATGTAATCATCTAGGGGTAAAAGTCTATTTTATTAAGGAGGAAGCAAGTATTTGCCTTTGTAGGAGCTACATATGTCTTCTACTTTGTGTTTGAACATTAGAGCGGATTATGGAGATTGCAAGTGAGTCTGCAGCTCTGGTCTTGTGGCTGATAGGAGACTGTCACAGCTGTACCTTGCTTGTAGGGCTGAAAGGATGTAGTACTTGCCCTTTTTCCCCTACTGTACCCAGCTGAATAGACTCTAGGGCGATCACTAGTACTCTGGCTGGTTGTTGCCCTATATTCCTATACTCCCCATCTTGGGCAGGAACCATGTCCCAAGGAAGCACCTGTAGGTCGATATCAGCAGTGGAGGTTGAGGAGAAGGGTGGGGAGAAAGGTGTGGGGCATGGGGTTCCATAGACCATGCAGGACTCCCAGAGTTAGTAGGTGTAGGGGTGGCAGTGAGTGGAGGCAGTCAGCAGCAGCTTAGAATTATCACAGTAGGTGACTGAAGCCCAATGGGTCTACTGAGTCAGAAGGTGCAGTGTGGGGAGGAAACCACAGGGTTCAGGCAGCAAGAACCAGGCACATAGCCCCGAAACACCCTAAGTGTGCAGATCCATAACTTGCTGAGCAACTCACATGCTTGGGGCACACAAGCCCGCAACACACCACAACCCCTGACCCACCAGGAGCATCAAATTGCTCTTAATATAGCATTGAAGTCACTTAAAACATAGCTTTAAAAAATTTCAAAGTTGTCCTGGAGGATAGGGAGATTGCTCACCAGTTAAAGACTGTTGCTTGCAGTCTTTTAACCCAGCTTCAAGTTCCTAGCCACCCATGTAAAGCAAACAGACATTTGGATGCAGCGGCAAGAAATGCTGATGCACCCATATACCACACACACACACACAAATAATTTTTTTAACTATTTTAAACAGAAGAATAAAATAACTATCCATGATCCAATGTTAAATTTCATTGTCACCTCCCTTATTTTATTTTATTTTTTCTTTATGTTCAATTCAGAATTAGTTTCAATTCTCAGTTTGTAGACTTAGTGGGAAGTCAAGGACTTAACTAAGAAGGGGATATATAATTTACCTTTTACTTCTCTTAATCACTCATCCAGTTATACATTGTTTTGTCACCAGAAAATCAACCTTGCATATCAATACCAGAAAAGTATACAAGTAGCAGCCAACTAACCAGCTATACCCATGCCTAAACTTTGAGAATAACCAAAGAATTGAGAGATTAATAATCTCTTATTTGCCCAATGTCCATGCTATGTAGCTGTTCATTAAAACTTTACATTAGTATATTAAGGACTACATTGTGTGAGCTGAGGATGAGTCAACATTCAAATTATCTGATAAGGATCACATGTCAAAAGAATTTACATTTGGTAAATTTTTTCTTACTGGAATGAAAATCATAGACTCTAAGTGGTAATGTTAATATCTATTAAGTTGAAAATCTAAGGTTATACAGTTCTCTTATTTTTCAGATAATATCATAATTATAAACTTAGTAATATTTTCCTAAGACTTATTGCTAAATCCCACAAATATTCTACTGGTTCCCTGGTAGTATATCTAGAGGATAAAATTAAACAAATTTAATTTTGTGCAGTAACTGTAACTACTGCCCTGATATTAAAAAAAAAAAAATTCTTTGGAGCCTGAAATGATAATTGACTCTTTTGTGTCCATCAAATTAAAATTGTTAAAGCAACCTTTTTGCAGTCCAATAAAAATATAAGATCTTTTAATCTTAGAATTAGTAAATTTTAAATTGAACTCAACCTCTGATACAAAAGTAATTTATAGACTGTAGTAAAAGAAATTAGAGCACAGGGCTGGAGAGATGGCTTAGATTTTAAAGCAGCTTCCTGCAAATCATAACTACCCAGGTTAGATTCCCTATTGACCACATAAGCCAGGTGCACAAAGTGACACATGTGTCTGGAGTTCCTTTGCAGTAGATACAGGCTCTGGTAGACCCATTCTCTCACCTGTGTGCCTCTTTATCTCTCTCTCAAATAAACAAAAGTAAAAAAAAATCCATAATCTGGGTGTGGTGGCACACACCTTTAATTCTAGCACTCAGGCAGCAGAGGCAAGAGGATCACCATGAGTTTGAGGCCACTCTGAGACACCATAGTGAATTCCAGGTCAGCCTGGACTACAGTGAGACCCTACCTTGAAAAACCAAAAAATAAAAAATAAATAAAAAATCATAAATACATTAGAGCATAGTGTGCCATTCATAGTGACAATTCATTTAGTGTATATTTGAACATTGTTAATTCACACAGTAGCAAAATTTGGGAATTTCTGTACATGAACTCAATTCACAGGGATTTATTTCCCTTGAGTTCTTTCTTCTACTAGTTCCTTAATTTTAGGATAATCTCTTACCTGCTCATAGTTCAAGACATTTGCAATTACTTGAAATTAAATACCAGTCAGGAGGCTGAACTTCTCAGAAATTTTCCTGATTGATTCAGTGGAAGACAAAAAGTAGAGAAAAAGGACAGTCTGTGTGTCCATCTGGTCAAGCAGAATTGTGGGTTTTGTGTAATATTCAGGAGCATGGATTCTAAAATGCAAAACTGAGAACTCATTGAATATTGATTTATGATAATGCTTTTAAAACTAATTAATTACAATTACTTATTTTATCATAAAATCAATTACTAATGTATTCTGTCACTTTAATTAAGGCAGTCAATGAAATTAAATAAATGGGAAGCATGAAGTTATACAGGAAAAGCTAATTTTCGTATTTAATAAAATTCACTACAGGTCAGAAAAGAATAAGCTATCAGCTATTAAATTTTCCTAGAATCTAATTATGACTTTATTGAAAGATTTATTATAGTTTGATTAAAATTTTAAAAAGAGAAAAATAACACAAAGATTCCAAAACATGGAAGATTATTAAATATCCATCCTATAAAAATGCATTGATGGGGCTAGAGAGATAGATTAGTGGTTAAAGCACTTTTCATCAAAGCCTAAAGACCCAAGTTTGATTATCGAGGTCACATGTAAGCCAGATGCACAAGGTGGCGCATGCCTGGAGTTCCTTTGTAGTGGCTGGAGGTCCTAACATGCCCATTCTCTCTCTGTCTCACTGTCTCTCTCACTCTTTCTAAAATTAAAAAAAAATAATAAATTGCTAAATAAATATATAAATATTAGCTTGATCCATTTTGATATTTTTATTATTTTATTTTCCATTGAATGACACATAATGACACATTGGTAAAAATTATAGTGATTTGTAATGCTTCCTAATTTGTAATAAAATTATTAAATAATATATAATACTATATAAAGGGATGTTTTTGTCCTTTAGTCCCCACAAACATCCCCAAGAATTACAGTTATGTGATAGTTCCAAGGAAATTACACTCATTTAAAATGACAGAGCTATGAGGTTGATCTTTTCATTTTCCAGAAATCACCAGGATCTAGGGTCTTACCAAGTGAGGGTTCACCAAGTAAACATAGTTCTCCTTTACATTTCAAAGTCATTAGATAACAAATTATATTTTGATTTTGGGCAAATAATGATTTCTAGGATAAACTTTATTTGTTATACTTAAGTATTTTTGAGGTGCACATGCTACATTCTACCTAAACTTGGTTATTTTTATGTGCAAATATATGGTAGTAAGAATGTAAGATGTCCCCTGTAAACCCGTGTATTTGAATACCTAATGCCTAGCGATGGTGTTATTTGGGAAGATTGTAGAACCTTTCAGACATGGAGCCTTGATCATGGAAGTATGCAAGTGTGTGATGGACCTCTGGATGCTTGTTATTTTCACCATGATTTTCTCTCTCTTTCTCTCTACTTCCTCTCACCTGATCTGGAGATCAGGCTTTCTCCTCAGAGCTACTATTCATTTCCCTTAGTGAACATAGTTCCTCCAATTTATAACCTGAAAATAAATCCTTCCTTCTTTTTTTTTTTTAATTTTTTTTCATTTATTTTTGGTTATTTATTTGAGAGCAACAGACAGAGAGAGAAAGAGGCAGATAGAGAGAGAGAACGGGTGCGCCAGGGCCTCCAGCCACTGCAAACGAACTCCAGACGCGTGGGCCCCCTTGTGCATCTGGCTAATGTGGGACATGGGGAATTGAGCCTCGAACCAGGATCCGTAGGCTTCACAGGCAAGGGCCTAACCGCTAAGCCATCTCTCCAGCCCAATCCTTCCTTCTTTATGTTGCTTCTGTTCAGGTATTTTGTCACAGCAACAATAAAGTAACTCTAATATAACATGTGCACATATTTGTAGTAATCTAATAATTGGTCAAATATGGGAATCAGCCTACATAAATAGTAGATGTTGTGGTGAAATGCATGGGTGAATACATTATTTATCAAGTTTATACATGTTGAGGGTTTAAAGAGATAACACAGGTAAAACATGTGTTCCAGGCACTAAGTAAATGTATTAAGTCATATTGGATGTTCAATAAAAGATAACAGGAAGAGAAGAAGGAGAAAAAAGGAGAGCAGTCACAGACACCTAATTACTGTTTATGTCTATACTAGTGAGGTTGTAAACTTATTCATGAAGTAGTATTGAGTCAACATATAATTTTGGATGAAGATGCCATCACTATATTACTGTTAGATTAAAAAAAGTATTAGTTGCCTGCTAGTAGAAAAAGAGAGAATAAGAATGGGCATGCCAGGGCCTCTTACCACATCAAATGAACTTCAGATACACGCACCACTTTTTACATCTGGATTTACATGGGTGCTGGGAAATTGAACACCAACCATCAGATTTTGTAAGCAAGTGACTTTAACCACTGAACCATCTCTCCAGCCCCCATATGCTAGATCGTAGTATATGTTTTATATTGTTTATATAGGAACTTATAATACATAAGACATAATGTATTTTAAATATGTAGATCAGCACTTATTATGTCTACAATGTCAACATACTTTACTATAACATTTGACACTAAAAGTACATTTTATCACAATATGAACCTTTATATTATGTATTGAATTATTATAGTTCTAGCAGTTTTGTTGATATGAAGTTAATTATTTAAGAAAATTCAAAACAACATATTTGTCTAAAAACTTCAATGAAGTTCCAATTCAATGACTGTATGTTATTACTTCAGGAAATAGGTTTGATTTTCACTTAATCACATATCAAGAACAGCATGCTTTCTTTTTAACAAAGTTATCAAGAAACAATATTTTCGACATAAATAATTCTTCTTGGTCTCCAAAAAATAAATTATCAATGGTGCATATTTATTTGCCAATTGGCTGAATGGCTCAAAGTAAAACCAGCTCATTTTGATTTCATAGTTTAGCAATTTTATCATGTCTTTGACAAAATAAAAGCTTTACTTTCTTTGTCAACTTTGAAGATATATCAAATAATCACAATATATTTAGTTGCTGAGTATTTCTTTGTGAACTCAGGTAAAGATAGGCTTCTTACTTCAGTTAATAATTTATATTCTTGGGGGGTTATTTATTTATTTTTTGAAGTCAGGTATTTTTTTATTAGTGAAAGTTATCAAAAGTTTTAGAGAATGTTTAAGAAGCCGAACAGTAGAAATTGAAACCAGATGGGGAAGGAATCTGTTTTTCTGATGCTGCAAATGAAATCATCAAGTGCTTATGATAGAAAATTACAGTCCATCACCTCCTTAATAGGACAAAATAGTCACAAACATTTTCACAGTTAATGCTACACACAATGAAATATGAAATATCTAGACATATTCACCAAGCTCTGTTCTTCTGATTTCCTCATTTGACTAAACTATGAGTTTAGGACTGTTTCTTTTTTTTAAAAAAATATTTATTTATTTGCAAGCAGAGAGAGGTAGAAGGAAGAGAGACACGAGAGAATGGACAAGCACCTTGCATATCTTACTTTATGTAGGTACTGGAGAAGCAAACCCAGGCAGTTAGGCTTTGCAGGTAAGTGCCTTTACTGCTGAGCCATCTGTCCAGCCCAGGATTGTTTCTTTTTGCATTGTGATCTTTCTCCTCACAGTTGGTCCAGAAAGAAACCAGGAACTTTCAACCATCCTCATGTTGCTTGTTCTTTAACCCAGAGTGATTGCCCATGACATAAAAACAGCTGGAATCTCCTGTAGTCTATTGGCATCAAAGTCCATCTTAGTTTTAACAAATGCTTTATGTTTCTCATAATTTTTGAATGAAATTGAGGAGGTGTGATAACAATGCTGCCCAGTGGAGTATATCTGAGGTATAGATGCTGGAAGGGAACTGACTGAAGGGTGAGACCCCCAGGTAAAAGAAAATTCTTTCTGCTAGACAAACATGTCATAAAAGTAAGACAATAAAACACAGGCCTGAAAATTAAATTTGCACATAAAAGTTGATATTATCTGAAAAGACTTTATTGAAACACACACACACACACACACACACACACACACACACTTAAACACATATTTCAATGTTTCATTTTTACTAAGCAAATATGTTCATAGCTTGAGGAAAACCTTAATTAGACTTTAACAGTGGGTGCTTTCAATTTCTTATGGGATTCTACTGTTTAATTAAGTTATGGTAATATCTTCCTGGTAGGAATAACCAGGAAAAATAGGTAATTTCTTAGTATAGTATTAATATTGTAGGTCTTCTATCCTTAAGTGATAGGAGACATATCCAGTACCTTTTGTTAAGTTATGACTATTGTGTAATGTATCAATCCACTGAATTTCAGTAGTTACTAAATACTGATGAAAAATGAAAAAGTACAATAGTTAACATAATTTGAGGTGACAATAAAATTTTTAACTTGAAACCTATGGAATCTTATATATTAATGAGAAAATGACAAATATATACTAAAATATTTCCATAGAATTTTTTCAAATTATTTTTATGAATAAAGCCAATCTTTCATTTTTTGAAAGATGGATGCTTTTCCTGGGTATCCATATTTAATATCCACACATGTCAAATTAAAACATCATAATGGCATTGTAAGGATCATGTTATATGTAGGATATATCAAATAGACCTTAAGAAGAATATCTTAATGAACAACCTTCCAAGTTCTGTTGACCTAAGTTGGTGACTCTGGATACAGTGTCTTCATAGATTCCTTACCTACACCCTAACTTATTGAAGAATATTCATTAAGTACATGCTGTGCACATGCCCTATTACAGTATTTGTTAGTGTATATAGTACAAAGTAGGTTTTCTTAATCTAGCCTTGGTGGTTGGATGAAATCACATTGCAATTGCAGCTTTAACAGTTTGGATTCACAAATAAGACCTTAAGGTATATTTACTCAGGGGTTTAAATGTTATATCTGAGACATAGGCAGTCATATGCAAGAACTTAGGAAAGCACTACACAATGACTTTCAGAAATTCAGCATTACTGCATGGCTTTAAAGACAAGAGTAAGAATAACATAGCAAAAGCCTTAAAAATGATGTTGAACAGATCATGGTGGCTCACGTCTTTAATCCCAGCACTCGGGAGGCAGAGGTAGGAGGATCACCGTAAATTTGAGGCCATCCTGAGACTACATAGTGAAATCCAGGTCAGCCTGAGCTAGAGTGAGAACCTATCTCAAAAAAATTATTATTATTGTTATGTTGAGAAATTTGCGTTTGAATTCTATAAGCAATGGATAGGAAGTTATTCAAAGATTTCAACACAGTCAAATTTAAGAAACATTGCAGTTGCATCTGGTAATGCACATCTGCAAATCCATCACTAATGAAGCTGAGGCAGAAAGGTCACAGGATTGAGGACAACCATAGCTACATACTGAGTGCTAGCTTCATACCAAATCACTGCTTCAAAAAATAAAAAAATAAATAAAGGAAATGTTTCACTTAGAACCAGGATTAGAATGTATATACATTTACAAATATTAAAAAATTCCTTAGGATGGATCTTCAGCATTACATAAATATCTGAAAACAGTAATTGAAAAATAAGTAGCAGAACAAAAGTCATATTGAATGTGCTTATATGTTACTGTGTAAATTTGGTACAGAAGATTCCATGTTCATCTGATGAGTGCCTGGAAAACAGGAAGAGCTCTGAATGGTTTTGATAGCAAAGAAAAGGAATATGGCTCTGGGACCTTTACTTTTTTTTTTTTTTCTGGTTTTTCCAGGTAGGGTCCTAGCCCAGGCTGACCTTGAATGCACTATGGAGTCTCAGGGTGGCCTTGAACTCATGGCAATCCTCCTACCTCTGCCTCCCAAGTGCTGGGATTATAGGCATGCGCCACCACGCCCAGGTCTTTTTCTTAGGAATTGTTTTGTTCAGTGTGTTCCGTGGTGGTGTTCACTGCTCTCTGTTGGAATGATGCTGTTCTCTGTTACAGCCTTTAACAGGCACATCAGGACTCTCAGAATGGCAGGCATTGGTAGCCAGAACCACAGTGATTTCACACTCTATAGTTTTGGGTATGCAGGTTTTTGTGTACAATATCATGAAGTTGAGGGAAGAGTATATTCTTTGCATTAGGGTTTCTGTTTGTGGCCTGTGACTACATTCCTAGTATTGTTTTTGTTATTGATCTCTCTGGCTGGATTCTATTCCATGTTATATCTAAGACTGTCTGGACTGTGCTTTGAGTTAAAGAAGTTTTAAAAATACAAGATTTTGATCTGGAATGTAAGAACTGCAAGATTGACGGCAAGTTGTACATAGCTGTTCATAAATGTTGTTTGCAAACTTAACTACTGTTTGGATGAGAATATAAATGTGTGCTTCTCATTTTCAAATATATAATGATAATAACTAACTCAATCCTCTATATATCAGATGTATATATGCATAGTGAGCAGATATTAGTTAGCAAAAAATAGTTAAATATGGAAATATGTTAACAGCAAAAACAAATTTGACAATATAAAATTTAAACTATGGCATATACATATATATAATTTATAGAAATAGCTCATTATCTTCCTTTATTGTTTAATGTTTATTAAAATAATACATTAAAATGTCACTAATATTATTAAAATGCACCATCACGCCCAGCTCATGTTTTCTTAATAGACATTCATAGGCCAACAATTTTTCTAGTTGCTAACAGAGTCATGATTGGGACTTAACTGCTAATTACTTTTATTTGAAAAAAATTTAGTGCTGGACATGGTGATAGAGGCCATTAATCCCAGCACTTGGGAGGTAAAAGTAGGAGGATTACAGTGAGTTCAAAGCCAGCCTGAGACTACATAGTGAATACCAGGTCAGTTTGGGCTAGAGCAAGACCCTAGATTGTAAAACAAACAAAAACAACCCACAAAAAAATAGAATCTAGTGGGGAGGTGTTCATGAACAGCCAAGCCAGTATTCTATCCATGCTTTTATTAATATTTTCATCATATTTTTAGGGCTTACCTTCATTTGTTGCAGTTATTGATAAAAATATCTTGAATTATGAAATTTACAGGAAATAAAAGGATAGAGATGAATGAACCTATTTTTCACTGATTTCATGCAACAAATTCATATTAATGAATGGGGGCTCTGTTTCTGAGAAAGGCATTCAAGCATAACATGGGTAGAGTTAAAAAAAGAAAAATCACTATCCTTTTAGTATCATGCTATTATCCTCATTCACTGAAGGCTTGTTTTATTTTTATTATATTTTATTTTTATCTCTTCAGACAAGTCATTTCTTTGTTACTCAGGCTGACCCCAGGCTTTCTATGTAGCCAAGGAAGGCTTTGAACGGCTTCTCCTGCCTCCACCTTGCGAATACTGCGATGACACGCATGGGCCACATCACATAACTACAATTTTTAAAAAATTAAAAAAAGGGCTGGAGAGATGGCTTAGTGGTTAAGCGCTTGCCTGTGAAGCCTAAGGACCCCGGTTCGAGGCTCGGTTCCCCAGGTCCCACGTTAGCCAGATGCACAAGGTGGCGCACACGTCTGGAGTTCGTTTGCAGAGGCTGGAATCCCCTGGCGCGCCCATTCTCTCTCTCCCTCTATCTGTCTTTCTGTGTCTGTCGCTCTCATATAAAAAATAAGAAAGAAAGAAAGAAAGAAAGAAAGAAAGAAAGAAAGAAAGAAAGAAAGAAAGAAAGAAAGAAAGCAAGCAAGCAAGCAGGGAGAGTTGTAAACTGGAAAGGAGGTAGAAGGTCCTGTATTCAGATCCCCTGTCTTTAAAAAAAAGAAAAAAAATTAAAAAGACTAGACTATTATTAAATTGCTACCCTTTAGTAAAAAAAAATATATGTATATACATATACATATACATATACATATACATATACATATACATATACATATACATATATATATATATATATATATATATATATATATATATATATATATATGCTTGTGGAAGTAACTAGTCACCTACCTGGTAATTCCAACTCTGGGTCTTTTCTAATAGTGCATAGATAAAATACAATAGTGTTCTTAGTGGGAGAATTTCAGTTAATTGCATAGTACAATGTGGTAACAAAGATATTCTTCTCTTCCTATACCAACTTAATTAAATAGAAGAAATGCTGTTCAAACACTATATATCTTTGGAGTATCATAAAGGAGAAACTCAATAATTTGAATATAGGAAGAATTGAAAGAATTAACAATGTTGGGTAAGACTTGTCTAAAATTTTCATGGTTGTAAAATACAAATGCAAAAGGTATTAACTTTACAAAAACAAAACTCCCTGGTAACACATAGGAAGGTTAAAACAAAAAGGAGAAAAACACAGATTCTGCATTGGAGAGAAATATTTAGTAATACTTGGCTGGCTCTTTCTTATAAGAAAGAAGACCTTTAAAGGCTTCTAATGACATTAACAATGCAAACATTTCCTAGAAACCCATTCTAATTAAAGCAGGTCATCTGGTAAATATTTGCCTTACCATCTTCTGCATGAGAATCTGGACACACGCCTGTTATAGACATAGACCTGCTGAAAATAGAGGAATAAATGGGGATACAAATCAAACACTAACTTTGTCAAGGAAACAGCAATTAAACATATGGCAATTTGTTAAATAATTTGCATTGATAACTTAAGATAAAAGTGGTCAAGTTCATGCATGGGTTTGATTTTATAAAAGTGTATTTGAGATAGACTGGATCAGTTCTATTTATGATCATAGTAACATGGGATTTATAAAGATTTTTTTCTCTTATATGTACCCAGCAAAGATAAATGATTCTAACAGATACGACTCAGACAATGTAATAAAAAGTGCTGTAAAAAAGGCTGGGTTGAGAGGGGATAACTCTCAGATAAAGAACAGAATGCCACTAAGAGCCAACATGGTCAATTTTGGCATAGCCCTAGATATAATTTATTCTCAAAACGTTATACTAAGTGTATTAAAGTAAGAGAACACAAACAAATGAGAGAATAAAGAAACTACACCCAGAAAAGTTAAGCTACAATAATAATGAATGTTAACCTTGGAAAACATGCAAAGACAGAAAAAATAATGCTAATGCAAAGAAAAGAGGAGGACAGGAGGCAAAGCAGAGGCAGAAAGAGAGAACAATGAAAGAGTAAAAAAAAATCATCTGTTTCCGTAGTAGGTGAAGTTACATTAGCTAAACTCACTAGAATAAGTGAGCATTCAGCACCTTTCCTCCAGTACTCTGGAAAAGGAACTGGAAATTTAAACGTGCATCTCAAATGGAGCCTGCAGGAAGTCAAAGGTAAAGTATTTTCACACTCTAAAATTCAGGATCAAATCAGTGAGCTTGTCACAAAGAACTTTCCCCTTCGAATACTGACAACATAGTTCACAGCATCCGCTTCTGGTGTTATTTATAGTTTTTGGATCATTGTATTCGTCACAGAATATATGAGGCTGGAGTTGGATTTGTTTCTCTATTTTTTAAAGGTTTTTATTATTTATTTATGCACATATTTTAAAAAATTTTTTTATTAATTAATTTTGTATTCAGCAAATACAGTCAGTTTGGTACCATTTTTAGGCTCATCTGTGAAATAACCCCTCCCCTTGGAGCTGACATTCTTTCCTCCCCATCTTCCACAAAATTTCCCTGAGCCCTGTTGGGTTCATTTTTGGTCTGCTTCAGTGATGAGGTGTTGGGGGCCTCTGGCTCTCTGGCTCTCTGATTTGGGAGAGAAAGATAAAGAGGCAGACAGAGAGAAGGGCACACATGAGCCTCTATCCACTGCAAGCGAACTCCAGATGCATGTGCCACCTTGTACACCTGGTTTACATGGGTACTAAGGAATCAAACCTGTGTCCTTGGGTTTCATAGGTAAGAGCTTTGACCACTAATCCACCTCTTCAGTCCTTGTTTCCCTCTTTGCAGGGTGGTGCGAATGAGACTTGGTGAGAATCCAGTTCACCTAAGATTACAAAATTAAAAAGTGTTATATGCTAGAACTTAGTAAAGTACAGAACAGACATGCAAAATCCCACACTTTTTATTTTTTTTTATTTGTTTGAGAGCAACAGACACACAGAGAAAGACAGATAGAGGGAGAGAGAGAGAGAATGGGCGCGCCAGGGCTTCCAGCCTCTGCAAACGAACTCCAGACGCGTGCGCCCCCTTGTGCGTCTGGCTAACGTGAGACCTGGGGAACCGAGCCTTGAACTAGGGTCCTTAGGTTTCACAGGCAAGCGCTTAACCGCTAAGCCATCTCTCCAGCCCAATCCCACACTTTTAATAACAACTTAAAAATAAATTTACCATAAGCATGTAACTGGTACTAATTAACAGTATAAATATTTGGACTCTAAAAATTATTTTCTGACTTTAATCAATTCCTTTGTAACCATGGCTGGTGATAAAGAAGCCCTAATTAAAATTTGCAAAGAATATTAAAAAGTATATTCTTATTTTCTGTACCTAGCACATTGTATTTTTTATATGTACATTTGCAAATGCCATGCCATATCAAGCACCTTTAAAAGTTCTAAGTACAAGAAAGATGGACTTTCCTGTAAGGTTTCATCTTTCTTTTTTTTTAATTTTTTTTTAAATTTATTTATTTGAGAGCGACAGACACAGAGAGAAAGACAGATAGAGGCAGAGAGAGAGAATGGGCACGCCAGGGCTTCCAGCCTCTGCAAACGAACTCCAGACGCGTGTGCCCCCTTGTGCATCTGGCTAACGTGGGACATGGGGAACCGAGCCTTGAACTGGGGTCCTTAGGCTTCACAGGCAAGCGCTTAACCGCTACGCCATCTCTCCAGCCCAAGGTTTCATCTTTCTTGGATGATGTAAGTACTCAAGAAAACATGAAAACAGCCAGGTGTGGTGGTGCACGCCTTTAATCCCAGCACTCGGGAGGCAGAGGTAGGAGATTTGCCATGAGTTCAAGGCCACCCTGAGACTACAGAGTTAATTCCAGGTCAGTCTGGACCAGAGTGAGACCCTACCTCGAAAAAAAAAAAAAAGAAAACAGAGTAGTATATGGCTCTTAAAATTCTAAATGGTGGGGCAGATTCTAAACTGGCTATCTTACTTTAAGTAAAATGATCTCCAAATGCATAGTGAAATCTATAGTTACTTAAAAAACAATTTTTGAAACTACAAACATTCAAGAGTTGAATTTGTCATAAATCACTTGAATCTTAAAATGCTCACCTGATTGAACTAATAATGCCTTATAATGATAAATTGTTATGAGTGGGAAATATCTGAAGAATAATTAGGTGTTTTCTGGTTTTCTCAATCTTATCATGTTATTCTGGAAGATAAAAGTGGGTAAAAAAAAAAAAAAGGTTCAGAAAATAAGGAAGACAGCCCTTATCTAAAGAAGGAGTTTCAATGATTTTAGTAAATGAAGAGAACATCTAGGGATCTGAGCACAGTTGCAATTTCTGTTGCTGCTAAAAGAATTCAACTTTTCCACTAAAGTATTTGGCTTTACAAAACTCTTGTATGAGTAAAATAATCATAAGTGAATCATTTCTTAATTTTTTAAAATTTTTGTAGTCAGTGACTCTAAATAGTATCATGACTTAGCATTTATTTCTTAAAATATTTATAAAATATTGTTGGCTTGCTCTGGGTTTTGTTGGAACATTTGATTATAAATTATTATTTGTTCTTCATTCCACCCTCTCTGAGTACAGAAGGCCTACATAGCCCTAAGTCAGTTACTTTAAGATTTAGCTTTTTAAGTAAATAATGTTCAGAAATAAAATAACCAGAATTTATGTGTTGATTACACATGTATGTCATGAATTACTCTATGAGTTTTTGCAGTTTTCTTGTTTATTCCTGACAATATCTCAATGGGAGTAGGCTTTTTATTTCAAAGAGAAACTGAAGTGGGTAGTGTTGAGTTCAGGAAACCTTTGTCCTCAAGCCCACATTATGGGCCTACAGGCTATACTGTTTCTCAAGTGTAAAATTGAAATTATTTAGCATGAATGAGAAAGAAAATCAATTTTGATGTAAAACTTCCTCTCACATATGGTTTTAGTTCAATAAAGTCAGTTGTTATGTGTTTAATAAATCATGAGCTCAGTAAAAATAAATAAATAACTGCCTGGTAGACAATAGCTTCCAATACTAATTCTGATAATAATTACTTATGTCATCTTGAATAAATCACTTATTCCCTTCAGATACCAATATCTTCTTCTATGTAGCAAATGACATGGACTGTATCAGGGCTGCCTCAACAAAGTCGCAAACTGAACAGCTTTACAAAGTAGAAATTGTCTTATTTTCTCCTACAGTTGTACAGGCTAGAAGCCCACAGTTAGGTTGTGATCCACGATGGTTCCCTCGGGGTCCTGAGGAAGAACCTGCTTCTCGCAGCTTCTGGAGATGCTAGCAAACCTTGGTACCTGCTGTTTGTGGACACATCACACCTGGCTCTCCCTCTGATTTCATATGCAAATTTTCTGTGTTTGCCTCTCAGTCTCTATGTTCTCCTTTTTCAATGATATAAATATACATCACCTGATTCGGAGTCATGCTAATTCACCTGATGGATGGTTTAGAGCCTCAGTAGTGCTTTTACATTCACGTGTCCCAACGTGATTGTGACTTTAAGATTTAGAATCGAGTAATTTTAGGAGATTTTGTTTATATTTGTACATTTTAATACATGAACATACTGGACTTTGATCATAATCACCTCCTATTAGCCCCATTATTCCCCCTTCCTTACCTCAATCCTAGTGAACCTGTACCTCTTTCCATGTAGCACCTCTTTATTTTGAGATATATTTTTTGCTTCTCTCCATCATTTACATCAATACTTCAGTTCCTTCATATCTGGAGAATTGTGTCTTAAAGCAGTCTTTCCACCTTCTGGCTCTGATGTTCTTTCAGACCTCTGTGTAACGTTCCCTGAGCATTGGAGGGTACAATAAGCCACATGCAGTGCTGAACCCTCAAGAGCCGCTTGGAGACTCATTGGGACAGTTTGATTTAACAGTTATGACTCCCTTTTCCATCTGTCTCAGATGTGAGGCCCTGGTTTCATGGGCTAGATATTCTTGCTTTTTGGTCTTAACGTTTAGAATAGTTTAGTTTTGATTAATTCCATACATAGTTCTGGGCACCATGTGGATTCCCTGTGAGTTCTGTTCATGCTAGTACATTAGATCCATGAAGTAGACTTGGAGGTTATTATCTTCGATTGTTCTGGAAGGAATTTTAGACATAGTCCTATGTTTATGCTTTAATACTCTGTTGTTTCCAGAAATATCAGAATGAATGCTGTACCATTTAAGAGTAAAATTAAATTAAATAAAGTAAGTATCCTTACCCTCATGCCCTTCTTTCCTTCCTTCCCTCCCCTCTTCCTTTAATCCCTATTTTCCTTCCTTTCCTTATTGTATCTCACTCCAAAACTACAAGACAAATATTATTGCCTTTTCAGTATATAAGTCTGGGTATTAAAAAATTGCTTTAATTAATCTAGAATTAGTTGTAGCTTAGTTTATACTAATTTTTAATTTTAAAACTTACCGCTTTCACAGTATATGCCTCTTTCTAACTTTGGCAAGACTCTTTGCCAAAATGAAAGTGCTTTTTAAGTAGCACATTAGCATACTGGATCATGGATTCATTTGCTTTCCAATGTTCTCCAAGTAAAATTACAATATGTTTGCAATGTAAACAACATGATAAGTATTGTAAGACAAATTTATAATCATAGCTTGCATTTTCTTTGTCCAAACATGAAAACATATGTGTATTCATTATATGTATATACCCATAAAGTTTATTATGCTTGTTATTATACACTTGTTTGTCCATATTTATTTCCATACACAAATAAAGTGTCAAGCGGTGATGACATATGTTAAATTCAAGGCAAAATGTGCATCTTCAGTAACTTAGAAGTTAATCAAAGGTTCAAGGAATAAGTTTTATACTTTGTCACTAACTATGGATGAATCAATATTTGGTTAAACATCTACAGATGGGTCACAAATAATGCTTTGCATTTGGACATTGGGGGAACATGATGTCACTTTTTGAAGGTCACATTTCATTTGGAATTATTTTACATATTTTACTGTCATCAAGATGCTGTTGTTTTCTACAAATGCATATACTGAAATAGCAAAACCTGAAGTGATAGTAGCAAGTAGGGCCAGTGAAAAACAGATAACTCCTGAGGACTCACCCTGTACCTTAAAAATGATAGTTGAGGAGATTCTCTTTCATCTTTGAATAAAGAAGAAATCGCTCACCAAGCACTATGTCATTGGGTGCCTTGATCTTCCTGACCTCCAGAATTTCAGCAATAATTTTATATTGTTTCTAACTTAGCCAGTCACAAGTGTTTAATCACAGAAAGAAAAGTGGATTCACCTATATTATGTGTTAGGTATCTGTAACATATAATTAGTTCATAATTTGAATTCAAATTTTAAATATTGTGTAAGGACTATTAATATAAAGAAGTGTATTGCTAACTTCCACAATATTAATTTTGACAATAGATTTTATTTTAAGTAAATTTAAGTAAATGAATCACTTGAATGATCATAAATGACTCAAATATTTGTGTTTAAAATTTTAATCAGACTACAACACTAATACTTTGAATAAAACGCTAATATTTTCTCTTTTAGTAATTATTTCTAAATGTGACCTTTTTGGACTCAGATAGTTTATAGATCAATATAAAGTACAAAAAAAATGACTATTTAGCTTCTGGGGCTGCTGTTATTGTCAATAATCTCTGCTGGATAAAAGAATGTTTTAAAATTACATCAAAGGATAATTAGCAGTAAAGAAATGTCCCCTTGATTGTGATTAAATAAACTACACACTTATCCAAAGATCCTACCAAAATTAAGTCTTTGCTTCTCACACTAGTTTTCTTCTCTCTTTGTTATTAGGGATAGCATCGACCCAACTTATCTTACCAGAAGTCTGAAGGTCAATCATGCTTCATTCTTCACTAGTCATTATCTGCAGCCACTTCCATCCTTCCCTTCTCTATCTCTCCTGTCAGTTCCCTTCTCCCTGTCTTCTTTGCCTCTGTCTCCTTACACCAGTGCCAGACCCTCACCTATCTCTCCATGTAAATTCCTTCCAAAGTCCACACTGTTAGCTTCCCTATACAACGTTCCATGTGCTTCCTGTTAAAAACCCTTCACTTGCATCCCTACATTCCTAAGATAAAATACAAATTACATTTAATAGTCTATAAGGAAAAGGAGACTTTACAATAGGGCAAGAATCAAACACAACTTAAAAATGTAAAATCCAAATCTATTAAAGAATTTACTTAAGGTTAGATTCTACAAGTATTTCATACCATAATCATAGGAAGGCATGAGGAATGTTGAAATGATTTTTTTGTGTGTGTGTGAAAATTATGCCCAGTAGAGCAAAGCTGTAAGGTTGGAATGACTTTTTTTTAATAGAAAAGAAATCAAGGCTATTGTCCCTGGAAGAATTTGCTTGCATCGCTACAAGAGTCGTCACTCCTCTATTAGCTTGCCTTGGGTTGCCTTGTGTCACTAGGCATTGGCACAGTAGTCCAGCCACAGAAAATAGGCGCAAAGTCATGCAGAATCAAATAACCCAGACTGCTTCTATGACAACACATTGCACTTTGCTGAAAGGACTTGGTGTTCCCTTTGTTTAGTCTTTACAGTTTTGCTAAGGATGGCTTCGAGGGCAGTGTGTTCTGACGCCCTGGCTTTGCACCACGAACCGAACGGTTCTGGTTTGTACTCAACCTATATGGAGTTTGAGTCCCAAACTTTCTTGCTGTATTTACACTAAGAGCCCTGACCTTTGATCTCTGCTTTTCTGGGAGCTTCCTTTCCTTTGCTTTTCTTTTTCTGCCCTTTCAATTTCTAGTGACAATCTTCATGAATTTTTAGCCCCCTTAGGATTTCCTCTGGCATATTCAAGACACCTTCTAAATAAAAATAATTATTATTAAATTTTCATTGCTTGATCACTACGCATACAATCCATTAGTTTGAAATCTGTAAGATAGCAGGGCTCTCTTTTTGGTCAGAAAACTCCAGTGACAGATTTATAAGGCATTCAATAAAATTTACTTTATTACCAAAAATGCACTAAAATTATTTTTAAAGGTTTATACTTCTCCGTTATAATGGCATTGTTTTGGTATTTTCTGAATTTAACCAGTGTAATTTTTTTATTAGATAATAATGGTAAGCATATATTAAGGTTTAACATTTATGTATTCAAAACTATGTCATGGGGCTGAAGGGCTGGCTTAGCAGTTAAGGCATTTGCCTACAAAGCCAAAGGACCTAGGTTCAATTTTCCAGGACCCACCTAAGCCAGATGCACAAGATGGAGCATGCGCCTAGAGGCCCTAGTACACCCATTCTATCCCTCTTGCTCTACTTCTCTCTCCCTGTGTCTCTCTCAAATAAATAAATAGAAATAAAAATAAATATTTTTTAAAGTATGTCATAAGCCAGATGGATGAGCTAAGATTATAAAATTTGAGGCATATCTCATTTAGCAGATTAAAAGACTATATTGCATTTACTAATAGCTGATCACAGTATTAGGAAATAGAGATTCAGGAATTTAAAAAAAAACAAAACATGAGGCTGTTTGCATAGAACCATATGGATTTAAGTGGCGAATGTCACTATGACTTCTGCAATAGGCAATAAATGGGTGCACCGAGGGTAGAGAGGGACGACTGGTTCTGGGTAAAGGGTACCAGAACTTCTGTAAGGAAGAACTGCTGAAATGGACATGACTTGTGCCAAAGCCCAGAAAGACAAAAGGGATGCCATGTCACAGGTAAGGGAAAGAACTAGCATGAAGGCATGGCAGGTTTGGGGGAAGGTAAGTAGTTCAGTACACATTTAAAGTTCAGTACAAGGGCTGGAGAGATGGCTTAGCGGTTAAGTGCTTGCCTGTGAAGCCTGAGGACCCAGGTTCAAGGCTTGATTTCCCAGGACCCACGTTATTCAGATGCACAAGGAAGGTGCACGCATCCGGAGTTCATTTGCAGTGGCTGGAGGCTCTGGTGCTACTATTCTCTCTCTCTCTCTCTCTCTCTCTCTCTCTCTGCCTCTTTCTCTCACTGTCTGTGGCTCTTAAATAAATAAATAAATAAAAATAAACAACAAAAAATTTTAAAGTTCAGGCCAAGGACTACTTATCAAAATAGTATTGAATGCCATTTAAATAATTTGTATATAAGCCTATATGAAAAAATAAGGTAAGGGTACTAAGTAAATTTGGATTTTAGAAATTGTTTTGGTATGTAGTCCAGAATTTTCCAAAGAATTCTTCACTTCATAGTATTGGTTAGAAAGTTATTCTTTACACACACACACACACACACAATTTAAAATAAAAATATAGTCTCTAAGATAGGATTTGCAGTAGTAACCTTGTTTACTCTGTATCTTGCTTCCAGGGTCATATGGGGACCACATGGTGAGGAAGGATAGCCACACAATTCCTTGTTTTTCTTTTAGCTTATTTATTACTATTACAGGTTATGTTGCCATAAGTGGGTGCTGTGGATAATATCACTGGAATTCATCTATAATAACACTCCCCTTAGGAAGTTTCACAACAGTTTTCTAGAAATCCTTGAGTTACAAAGAAATGAGAAGACTGAGTGCTGGGAGAAAAACAGCACTTCAACTCCTAGCTTTGCTTTATCTATACCACAAGGTTAAGAGGCATTGAGGGTATTTCAAGTCCAACAAGAAATCAGCAAGAAATTTAAATAATTAAGAAGACTATGTGAAATACAGATCTCCACACACTATTTTTAATTATGAATAGTGACCTCACTGTATAATATGTCTTGAGAGATAAGCTAGAAAAGAATGTAACTTTCAAAATTCACACATTATTTGCAAATAAAGCAAATGTAACTTAGCAGTAAACACGTTAACCTTTTCTGGAAATGTCTGAATTTATGCAGTACTAAATATTACTATTTCATAAATTATATTAAACTTAATGTTGAATATTTGCAGGCTTGTTTTGAGGTTTCTTGCTATGATAATACAATAACACATCTGTAAAATGTGTAATTATCAACATAGACAGGAGCACAATAGGAAGCCATGCTTAAACATCTCCTTGATGTAGTAGAGCTTTTGTACTCTTTCTTTCATTTTGCATTTATGAGTTCAATACTTTGTTGGTCTGTAAAAATCCTACAATTTTCATGATACATGTTATTGTATGTAACAGATTTTCTGATGGAGTTTTCATACCTACTTGGATAGGGTTTGTCCTCCTCTTCTGACAACCCTCTCCAATATTCTAGACCTGCTTCCCACTTAGACCATTTTCCAGCTTCCCCATCCCCCTATCATGTCACATGTGTTAGTTACCCTTCCCATCCCTTTCTTAAAACACTCTTTTCCCTCCCATGGTCCTCTAAGTAGTTTCATGACTTGTACTCATATTCACCACACATAAGAGCACATAATGAACATTAGAAGCTAAGGGAACATGAAGTGTTTTTCTTTTGATACTCGGTTATATCACATAACTAACACAATATTTTCTAGTTTCACTCATCTTTCTACAAATTAAATTTTTCTTTTTAAGTGAATAGCATTCCATTGTGTATGTCTATCACATTCACGTCTACAAACTGGTGAAACCACTGTGTAAAACAGTGTTGAAGTTTCTCAAAAGAACTAAAAATGGATCTACCATGAGCCAGCTATACCACTAATGGGCATATAGCCAAAGGACTCTGACTACTACCAAGAGATACTTACACATGCATGTTTGTTTCTCTGCTCTGTTCACAATCATAAGGGAATGGATGTGTGCTAGATATCCATCACTGGTGAATGACAATGAAAACTGTACATGTACTGTACATGGTATGTGATTTTAACTGGTTGGATATTGATTACCAAATAGATCAGGGTAACAATTTAAAGAGAAATAGTCTCACTAAAATACTTTATATTTTATTTTAATTCTAAATTCCAAGTAACTATTATGTATATTTTCATGGGGTAGGAAAATTATTTGCTAAATTCATGGCAGCTATTTGAATCTTTTGGTTCATTCATTTCGTGATATGTTTAGCTAGGAATTTAATAATTAAAAATATTTTCACTGGAACCAAATATACAGTTAAATTATACCAAATATATAAACTAAACATTTTTATTCAGGCTTTCATACATTAAAAGACAAATTGGGATAGTCAGATACATGACCATTTATATGGTCAAAGGTTATAGTTGTATGAGACTGTTTCAGGGCTTGAGTGTTATATATATGCAATCATGGCAAAGTGGCATGGATGAGGGAAATGGTACTGACTGTGTTGTTTATATACTAAGTATATGTCCATAGATAAAAAAAAATAAAGTTAAAAAGAAACAAATTGAGTAACTCAAAAAAGTTACCATTATTCAAATTCTATAATGAATATATGCAATCTAAACTACCAAAGGTTGAATATGTTATGTACCAAAAGTTAGATTACACACACACACATACACAGACACACACCTGAAAACTAATGAATATAATAGAAGTCATATGACGAGATATACCCAAAAAGAGAAATTGCTCTTTCTTTTTTTCTTTTAATTGTTTAAAAAAATTATTTATTTATCTATTTATTTGAGAGCAACACAGAGAGAAAGACAGATAGAGGGAGAGAGAGAGAATGGGCGCTCCAGGGCTTTCAGCCTCTGCAAACGAACTCCAGATGCGTGCACCCCCTTGTGCATCTGGCTAACGGAGGACCTGGGGAACCGAGCCTCGAACCGGGGTCCTTAGGCTTCACAGGCAAGTGCTTAACCGCTAAGCCATCTCTCCAGCCCGAGAAATTGCTCTTTCTTTACAGCATTCTATCATACCTTTCACACACAACTAGAAAAAAAAATGTTTACTTCTATTTCTCTGTATAATTGTCTTAAATCATTTATTATATTCATTATTTTTCAGGTTTTATTTTGGTTAATAAAATAATGTATACAATATCCAGGCTTTCATTTTACTTTTTATATCTTACCTTTCAACTAAGCTAAGATTTATGACATGGGTTCTATCTTTTACATGGAAAAATTTTGTATTGAAAATTGTGGTTCAATACTAATCATTGGCTTATCAATGCAAATTGATAGTAAGCGCTATTAATTCTACTTCTGCCACCATGAGCTCTCTACAGCTTTGTTGATGAAAATTTGTAATATATTGGATTTCGATACATATAGTTTTATACATGAGGTGGCCATCATTCCAATGCACATGCATTTTGGAACTGGCTCTAGTCCACATCTTTTGCTACCAAGGAAGAATCAGAGTATGAGCTCATTACAGGATAAGAGAGTGCATACTCGCAAAGATTGTGCTTTAGACACAGTTAATTAGCAAAAACAGCTAAAAGAAAAGACATATTGAAACAAGCAGGACCTCTTTATGTTGAAAGCTCATTGAGAGATATATTAATGTCAAAACACAATTGGTTCCAGGGGTGAATTCTATGATTTAGCATAAATTGTTTTATCCATATTTCTGCAAGTATTATTTGATATTTATCAAAGAAAAAAGTCATCCCATTTAATTAGTATTGACAACCACCAGCCTTTTCACCAGAAACTGCATTTGAAATGGAAAGCAAGTGCAGAATTTACCATTCCATCTTTGTGAAGGAATGCTGGCACCCACTCCGTCTCTGTCACCAAAACCCAGCAGGGGAAGCATAACTCCCTAGGAAGACTGGGGAGTATGGATTTTCAAGCTGTTCTCATTTAAATGATTTGCCATTTAAGTAAATTAGTTGATTAAGTGCAAAGATTTGTAAGACGTTCCCACTTTTTCCTCATCTAGGATGTGGCAGCATAGTCACACACAATATTTAAGACAAGACCATTAGAATGAAAGCTAGGATCTTCACAGTGCCTGTGAGAGCAAATGCATGTGGCATTGTGAAGGATGCTAGTTAAGCATCATGGCTGTGGGGGTAGGGAGGACAATTCTATACCCATTTCAGTCTGGGAAAATTTTCTTCAGTTACCTGTATTATCTTTATTCAAGTATGTTATAGGCTCAGTGTTAAACAAGATTTTTTTAAAGCCTCTCAATAATTCTTAATAATTTTCTAGAATGTTAGTCCTAAAGTCAATACACATTGTTTTTGCACAGACTTATATCTCATTATATTGCTTCCTGTGAACTATTTTTTAATTTTTGTTTATTTTTATTTATTTGAAAGAGACAGACACAGAGAAAGAGGCAGATAGAGAGAGAGAGAGAATGGGCATGCCAGGGCCTCAGGACACTGCAAATGAACTCCAGACTCGTGTGCCCCCTGTGCCTCTGGCTAATGTGGGTTCTGAAGAATTGAGCCTCGAACCAGGGTACTTAGGCTTCACAGGCAAGTGCTTAACTGTTAAGCCATCTCTCCAGCCCTCCTATGAACTATTTAATCACCATAAAGGTCACTGCAACATCACTTTTTTCAAGCCATGACAAAAATTCTCAAATCTCTCTATATTTAAGAGAAAGAATTGCAAGAAGTCATTTCCAAATAATGGTGCTTACCTTTTAAAGTTTTATAGTAAAACCTTATCTCTTAGTGGCTATAATCTTCAAAAAATGTTGCTACTAAATATTGTGTTAATGAATCTGCGAGACTGGTGTGCTGGAAACTCTCTGAGATAATTTTGTAGTCCTGCTTGACTGGTAATATCATTGAAACCTATGTATTCAAAGAGATTATAAAACAGAATAGATCAGCCTATTTAATTAGTAAAGACATGGAATATTGCTAATGATATGGTGAGATCATGGTAGGGTAAATTGTCTTAGTCACCCTAATATGCTAATTATAGTAAACACTGAATCAGGCAGAGTTTTATGTACTGAGTGTCAACGGAGAATTTAAACAGTATCTGTTCATGGTTTGTATGCTCCTGTGATGATAAGTGGCTATCTGAAAGTGGACAAATAAAGCATTTCAATGAAGATTTAAAAACATAATATGGTATGAATTAAAGTGTGTGAAACCCTATAATTTACTCCTTTGCACGTGTATCGTTTTGTCTGTATGCATGTGGGCATACATGTAAGTAGATGCATGAGTGTGTGGAGGCCAGATGTCAACTGCCTTCCTTGGTCCCTCTCTATTTTACTGAGCCTGGGTTTCTCACTTTTATACAGAGATTGCTAATTTAGCTAGTATTACCAGGTTCCCCTTGTAATTTCTTGTCTCTGCCTCCAGCAGCTTCCAAACCTTCCTCATATTCACATGTATGATGGGGTTCTGAACCTGGGTCCCTACACTTGAAGCACTTTATCCACTGAGCAATCCCATCAGCCCTGAAAATAGATATTTAAAATCACTAATTATACTCTTACCTTCTTATCTAATATGTAAGCCTAATAAAGTGTCTTTAAGACAAAAAAAAAGTTTTAAAGAGGTTTATTTAAATACATGATTTAAAAGTATAATTAATTTTTTGTTTATTTATTTGAGAAACAGAAAGAGAGAGAGAGAGCACTAGTAGTCACAGCAGGGCCTCTAACCACTGCAAACAAACTCCAGATGCATGTGCCACCATGTGCATCTGGCTTCCGTGGGTGCTGCGGAATCGAACCAGTCCAAATATTTTTAAGCTCATATAACTTTAAAATATTCAGTATTACCAGAAGTACAGTATTGTCAGAAGTATGACTAACATTTAGAAGCTTGTGATTGAAATCAAATAATTACACATTGCAACACAGTTGTTAAACACTCCTATGCTAATGAGTTACAAGTCTTTCTTTCCCAAGTAAAGTCTAAAACAGATACTTGATCAAAAGATGGTCACTGAAAGACTGGGAATCTGAATTACTAGCTCTATCTTCTTTGGAATCTTTGTGTCCTCAGGTGTTTGGGTAGTGGTTTGAGAAAGTATGTGGAGATTACAGACACGAAGAATGGCACAAAGCACTCCCCAGTGTTCAGTTGCTGTGAACACAGAAGCAGCTAGGCCAGATTAGACTAGGAAATGATCTTGGAATGACTCTGCATTCTGCCAATGAAGTGTTCTAGTGGCTAGAAGCCAAAAGGCTAAGTGCATTTGCATCGAATGCCTGTTGATTTTGGCATTTAATTGTTGAATAAAATGATAAAAGAGGGCTGGAGATGTAGCTCAGGAGTAGAGTGCCTTTCTAGCAAAGCTCTTAGTTAATTCACCACACCCAAAATAAATAAGTAGATAAATTAATTAACTAATTGAATTATCACACAAACTGAGAACGTGTAGGTGTTTTGTTTTTTTTTTTTTTTTGTAATTTTCGAATGCATGGATTGAGGAAGAATGAATATTTGGAATCACTTGACTGTAGCTATATTTTCCTATCTTCGCTCTTGTCCACTAGCCCTTCTTTTCAAATTACTTTTAAAGCTGCTATCTTAACAAAGCAACATGTAAAAAAGAAAATTTCAAAGAGGATGGAAGATAATTTAAGAAACTAGAACAAAAATTGGGATAGATTTGTTTTAGCAACTGAATTGATTAAAAGAAATATAAACAATCTGCACTACTGTTTCACTGAGGTCTTTCTGAGTGTCCTACTCTGTTTTGCAAGACAAAAAGCACATATCTAGTTCTTATAACTGGAGATTATAATTGAGTGCTAGATTAAGATATATTATTTCTGCAAAACAGTGGGTTTCATTATGATATTTTCATGCATGTTTACAATGTGTTCTGACTCTACTCTGAGACATGGTCTCACATGTAGCTCATGCTGGCATTGAACTTGGTCCTGCTGCCCAGCCTACTGATTACTGGTATCATACAAATACACAACTAGCTTTAAAACAAAAATGAAAAATAAATACATTGAACATAAAGCAAAACTGTTTCAGTCTACATGGTCTTTTCCTAAACTGTGCAATTACAGATAAAATTAAATTTAGACACTTAGTACGCCATTTAGCTGTTGACATGTTGGCTACAACAGATTGTATTTTATTGACCAGTTGATTTTATTTATTATGATATCCAATAAATAAACATTCAAATGTATGTCCTGAATCATGAATGATCTTTTTAAAGTTAATTCAATTAATGGCATTTCTACAGTGTGTTAGGAATGTTTCACTCTTTCCTGAATAAGTGCTATATATTTTGATTTACCTTTCATCTCCATGGGTAAGAGCTCTGTTTCTGTGGTATTCTTATCAAAATAACAAAATAAAATAAATGGTGACTGTTTAGCTATGATAAGAGATATAAAATATTTTCAATTATATGAATGAACAAGGAATGAAGATAATTAATTAAAACTACTGGGAATTCCTTGGAAGCGGTCTGTGATTAAGCACAAAGTTTTATCTTGGAACAATTAAGTAAATTTGGCCTTAGGTATCTTTGCTTATTCGCCAGGGAAGAAATGATGAAATTCTGGTTGAGTGTAACACTTTATTAGAGACTTATCTATTTTAATTGATGCAGCCTGGTTATAAAAACCTGATGGTATGGTTGGTACACAGGACCTATTATGTTAATAACTAAACCTCCCATGAGTTAACTTTAATTTCAAAAGAAAAGAAAACATAATCTGCCTGTGTGTTCTTCACAGATGAATAAAAAATGTTAAAAATAAATAAATGAGGTATAATGGAGTGTGTACTCCAAAATAATTTCTTATGCTACTTGAATCTTTACAAAATATCTTAGATACAAATAAGTAGGTACAGAGAATAATTTTATAATCCAATTCAATGGGATAATATTTGTAAAGAATAATTGGCCAGTTGGAAGGAAATCAGTTTTGTTAACACTTTGTTTTTTTGAAATAACCTTGTGGCTAAAATTTACTTTCTACAAGAACCCTGAATATAATACTGGCTTTTATTTTAACCAGTATAGGGATGAAAATGCATAGGTATTTAAAATGTCATTTTTCCCTGTGAATTTCATTGCCTATTATATTAACAAAAGTTGTGCATGATGAGTAAATAAACTGGGTGGAGAATGGTTTGATCTGTAAAACATATGCTACCCAAACAGAAACTGAGCTCAGGTCCTGCTCCCAGATAAAAATCCTGGTGGCATGCACATGTACCCGTAGTCCCCAGTTCTTGAGAGGCAGAGACAGAATCCTGATACCTTGGACTTGCTGGGTAGGTAGTCTTGCCAACTCAATAAGCTGTAGGCATGAGAACTTGTTTTGAAAACTATCATGAAGAGCAATTAAGAAATATGCTCAATGTAAAGTTCTGGTCACCATGTGCATGCACACAACATGCATGTACATGCATACATATACATACATATATCCACACACATATATATATTGCTTATACACATATACAAAGACATATACACGCATGCATGCATCATACACACAAAAACTGAATTATATTGAAAATTTAATGCAACCTACGAGTAATACATTCTAATAATGACTAGCAGCAAATAATGCCTCACTTTATAGCAAACAACCTTACTATTCAAAAAATATGATATGAAACAAATAAGATCAAGTAAACAGAGGGTAAGCTTATAGTATACAAGTGGTCTTTTTCAAAAGTGTCCTCAATGCCATTTTTGGACCACCTGTCTGTTAGGCTTTACGTCAGGGTAGAAGACCCAAGACAAACCCTTGCCTTAATCATGATTTTATTCTAATACCATAATCTAAAACCATATAGGGAGACAGAGAAAAAAAGAGAAAAAGAGAGAGAGAGCCATGGAAGAAAGAGGGGACTCACACCAGGCTGAGAAGAGAAGATCAAGAGAGTAAACAAGAGAGAGAGGGAAAGAGAGGGAGAGAACTAGAAGAAGAAGGAGGAGAAGCAGGAAGAGGAGGGAGAGGAGGAGGGGGTGTGGAGGGAAAAAGTAGGGATGGTGACTAGGACAAGCAAGAGGAAAAGAGAAAAAGAGAGAGAGAGACCGAAGTTCAGAGAGGGAGAGGGAAAGAGGTTTGTATAGGAATTAAGACTTGGAGGTGGGCAACTACTTCATAAGTGAGGGGCATTGGATGCCATGGCCTAGGTGGAAAAGATGACATTTTCCTCTTCTCAGCTCTGTAGTATTCAGTTACAATAAGACAAGGTGCATCCTGGATATTAGGTCTAATATGAATGAGGCTTGTGAGGGAGAGGGATATGAGAAGGTAGGAAGGAAACAGTTCTGAGAAGCTTGTAGTATTTTTCCAACTGAGTTGTTCTTTGAAGAGAAAACATGATAAAATTGCAAAAGTCAACTTTGAGTGCCACAAGGACTGAAAGTTTGCAGAACTCTGTCTCATCCTCTTCCATAAATTCTTTAGTATCCACTATAACATTATCCCTCTCAATCAAAAAATTAAAGTGACTTTTTAAACTTTCAATTAGGAAAAAAGTGGTATAATTGCTGATTTCTCCTTAATGTCAGTTACTTAATCATGAGAGATCTATTTATTTTATTTTATTTTATTATTTTAGTTTTCTATTCAGCAAATACAGGCAGTTTGGTACCATTATTAGGCTCATCCATGACCTACCCCCTCCCCATTGGCACCTCCTTATTGAGGGATATGAGTCATGCCTTGTGGAGTTAGCCCACAGTTATTGGTACGATAAATGTCTCTGCATATCCTGACCCAACATGTGGCTCTGACATTCTTTCCGCCCCCTCTTCCGCAAAATATCCCTGAGCCATGTTGGGTTCATTTTTGGTCTGCTTCAGTGATGACGTGTTGGGGGCCTCTGAGGCTCTGGCTCTCTGATTTGGTAGGAGTTGATTTTTCTCTGTGTTGGTCTCCTTCCCCCTTGTGCTGGTATCTGGTTCATCAGGAAAAAAGCACCATTGCTTGTTTGGCTAATTTTCTTTAGTTTCAGTTGGCCCCTTTTGAGGAATGATGGGGTGGCTCTCTTCTTAGGATCTGAATCTATCTGAAAAAGAGAAGCAGATTCTCCAACAGAGAGTAAGTTAGTTCCAGGGCAAATGAAATAACCCTTACTTTTTTTTTGTTTATAGAGAGTTTAATAGGTGTAGGCCCTCTTGTAGCTCATGATTGATGGTAGCTTGATATTGGAAAGAGGGTTTATGTTTGGATATGATCCTGACTTGTTTCCTAGGTCCAGCTATGGATCCAGTATCACTGAGAGGATCAGTTAGCCAAATCAAGAGCAGTTGGCTCCCCACCATGGCTGTATGCCACTATTGCACTTGTGTGGGCATCCCAACAGATTATTTGTTGCTAAGTAGGTTAGACCATGAGTTGCTTGGAGAGATATTGGTTATTTCCCCCAGTCGCCCACGTAGCACCTTCTGGCACTAGACACACTGACTGTCTGGGGACTGACTCTCTCCTGGCTTCCAGCCATGCCTTTCCATTTTGCATGTCAGCTGCATATGGTGTCTTCAGCAATAGGGTCTTACCACTAACCTTTGGTGGGTCATCAAGTACTCTGACAGAAGTCTGTCATTCTTTTAGGAAACCTGGTAGGTTTCTCTGATCAAAAGCTCATTGTGGATGATAGCCCCATGCTGGTACTGGGAGTCACAAGTCAGTGCCCACTAAGAAAATGAGGAAGAATATAACTAATATATAAGAGTTAGGGAGGAGAGAGAGAGAGAGAGGGAGAGGGAGAGGGAGGGAGGGAAGATGTAGAAGGTTTAGGTTAGATTGATCCTACCCTCTCCAGTGTCTTGTGGTTCAGGTGTTTCCTATAAGGGCCTGGTGAGGGTTCTACCATTTGGTCTCCCTTTTAGGAAGTAGAATTTTATGGTACCATTGCCATTTGGGTCTAAATTACTGTTTCCCACCCCTTCTATGCCCTCTCCTCCCTCCCCATCCATCCTAGTGTCTAGTCCATGAGGTGCTTGCTGGGTATGTAAGGTATCTTGAGTAGATTCAGGTTAGGTGCTGTAGATAAGTGAGACTGTGTAGCGATTTTTTTCTGTGGTTGGGTAAGTTCACGGAGGATGATCTGTTAGTAAGAAAAAATGACAAAAAGAACCTGGAACAGAGAGATCTATTTTTTAATTTAAATTTATGAACATACAAACAATAATTATGGCAAAGAGGGAATATTCACACCTATCCTGGTGTGAGTGCTCTCTAGGGTATTCAATTACAATAATAGAACATGCTTCCTGAGTCTTGGACCTAATATGAGCAAGGCCTGGAAGGAGGAGGAAATGGCTGTGGGCTTGTGGGCATTCCATAGTGATGTGTGTAGATCACAGGACTTCCTTAGAATATCGATCTCTCCTTCCATCATGAGACAGGGTCTCTTCCTATTTCTTCCCCTGCTAAGAAGACCAAACTAGCTGTCCTATGAGTGTCAGGATTCTCCTGATGGCACCTTCCATTGAAATGGGAATGCTGAGATTACCAACACTTGGGCCACTTTCCTTTGTGTCAGGCTTTAAGTGGGTTCTAGGAATCAAAATATGGTCTGAAGGTTGTTGGAGCAAGCACCTTTAACCTCTGTGCCATGTGTCTGGTGACAATTCATCAATTTTAATGTTTTAATTTATATTGGCAAACAGAGATAGAGATGAGGGAGAGAGAGAAAGAGAAAAGCAGAGAGAGAAAGGGGGGAGGGAGGGAGAGAGACAGACAGAGGGAGAGATAGATAGATAGATAGATAGAGAGAGAGAGAGAGAGAGAGAGGGAGAGAATGGACACACTAGGTTCTCTTGCCACTACAAATGATCTCCAGATGCATATACCACTTTGTGAATCTGGCCATATATGGTACTGAGGAATCTAACCCTGGTTTTCAGACTTTGTAAGGAAGCACTTTAACCAGTTGGCCATCTTTCAGGCCCCGATTAATCAATTTTAAAGAGAAGTCTCAAACTCCAGAAAATGTAAATTACTTACGTGGTTTGGTATTTAATTTGCACAGAATCCCTCACTAAATGCAAGCAACATTTATTTTGTTAATTGAAGACAGCAAGGGTTAGGGAATACAAGCTTAGAAGATGAGAACATAAGAGTAATGGAGTCATTGCATATCTAACCACTTTTGTGTAAGACGAATGACTAGTCTCTTTTGGTGATCCCTTCAAATATCTTTAAAATATTTTTTTTAAATTTATTTTCTAGCAGAAAGTAATAGAAGAGAGACAGACAGAATGAGTGTGCCAGTTCTACAAGCTGCTGCAAACAAACTCCAGACGCATGCATCACTTTGAGCATCTGGTTGTACATGGGTACTGGGGAATTGAGCACAAGTCATTAGGTTTTGCAAGCAGACCCCTTAACTGTTGAACCCCCCCCTCACTCAGCAACACTTCAAACATCTTGATGAATTTTAAAAGTATGTACTGAAAGAAGTGACTAGTTTTATTTACTCTGTTTGACAGTTTGATTTGAAAAATCCTCTATGATTTTGTGACTTTATCCAAGCAGATAACCATTTTCAGTGTATGAGTTGAAGTCTTCAACATAAAAAGATAAGAGTATAGCAGAACAGGATGTTAGATATATAGGTAACATTTTGATTAAGAAATAGTGAAGCAAAGCCATAGAATATGATGTAATGAAGTGTTCTCCAATCATCTCTAGTTTGTATATTTCAGAGTTTACTTATTCATCAAAATGAGTCCATCTTTATCAAGCTCTGTCTGTATTAACAGCTTTATTGAACTTACACCCTTTATGTTTCTTTGATTAAAATTTTTGGGAACTGGCAAAGCAATTCTTGACATGATGCTCCATTTGCTTCACTACCAAGCATGACAGACTCTGTTTTCATGACCTGTGCCATCATATCATTCATGGGTTGCAATTCAGGGTGTTTTCATTGAAGCTTTTATTGTGCATCTGAAAAACCAGTGATGCTGAAAGGAATTCTGACTCCCAAGTTTGTGAGATAAGAAAATTGAAAGAGTATTCAATTTGAAAAGCAACAAACCACAAGAAAATGCTTTCAGGGGCTGGAGAGATGGCTTAGTGGTTAAGCGCTTGCCTGTGAAGCCTAAGGACCGCAGTTCAAGGCTCGGTTCCCCAGGTCCCACGTTAGCCAGATGCACAAGGGGGCGCACGCGTCTGGAGTTCGTTTGCAGAGGCTGGAAGCCCTGGCGCGCCCGTTCTCTCTCTCTCCCTCTGTCTTTCTCTCTGTGTCTGTCGCTCTCAAATAAATAAATAAAAAATTTAAAAAAAAATTTATAAAAAAAAAAAAAGAAAATGCTTTCAAAATGAATTTGATAATTTTATAATATTCTTTTAATATATGTTAATATTCATACTCCACATAGATGGTACACATTATGTATTATGATGTAATTTAAATACAACTATGAGATTAGTTGTTTTTTTTAAATAAAATTGATACTTTGCTAGATTTTAGCTTGTTTTATATAACTTATTAAAAACATGTGTCCATATTCTATATGCTTAACTTCAAGAAACTTTGGCATATTAGAATTAAATATATAAAATGATATATGTGATGCAAAATGGTGCAGATTTTTAACTAATAAATACACTGACTCAGACAATATGCTCTAATTCCATGGAAAATCATTAAATTTGAATCTCAGACCATGTTTATTGAGCATTTTTTTGACCTGGTACTAATGCTAAGCAGCTTTATATTACATGTTTATTATCATGTCAAAATATTATGCATTCATTCCCTGTATCCTATGTATCAATTCAATATATTATTATCCTTTCCTGAGGTAATCACTAGGGTATTTTTAGTAAAAATAACTTGACAACCATTCTTAGGGCTATGGCTCTTTAATGTTCAAAATATTGCTATTTCTTTGGTTATTATTTCACCAAGCATGGCTATGAACCATAAGATTAGAAGAAGGACATGCTCCAAGTTTCCCTTATTAGACCATCATTGTGCATATACATTGTCTCACACATGTTAATAACTTCCTTCTAGTTTTTTTTGTTGTTGTTGTTATTGTTTGTTTGTTTGTTTTTTGAGGTAGGGTCTCACTCAAGCTCTGGCTGACCTGGAATTCACTATGGACTTTCAGGGTGGCCTCGAACTCACGGCAATCCTCCTACCTCTGCCTCCCAAGCGCTGGGATTAAAGGCATGCGCCATCATGCCCGGCTCCTTCTAGTTTTAATGCTGCCTCCTCCATACTTACTTTCTCCTTAATAGTATGGTTTTTAGAAACAAATATGTTTTCTTTATCTATATTCCCAAGGAAAGTCATACATGGAACTTAATAGGCATTCATTAAAAGCTTACTAAATGAAGGAAAAGAGAAATAGATGGAAAGTCTATTTTGAACAAACTTAGCAATAATGTGATATTGGTCATCTGCCCTCCATGGGTCTGAAACATATTCAAAAGGATATCTAGACATTTCTTTTACTAGAACCCTTGTTGTTAGAATCTTAGGGCTATGAATTGTATACTCAGCCTATTTTGCTTAATTTAATAATGGTCTAATTTAATATTACCATTTTTTACATAAAATAGTATCAGACACTTAGAACAGATTGTGTATGTATCCCATGTCTATTGCCCTCTGGTTCCAGGGTAACTTAAGGTGTGCTTCCCTTTGCTCTTCAGCCTGTTTTAATTTGAGCAACAGTCTCTTAGAAATCCAGATGCTTTCCATTTTATTCCCACAGTCTTGAGGATTTTTTAATTGCTACTCCCCACAGGTTGAGGGTACAGGTGTGTATGGTAACCAACTAGTTGTTTATATGAGTCTGGGCATTTAACTTCCGTGGTCGCTTAGACGTCATCTGGGCCTCTGGTTGCTCAGGAAGTGCTCTTAACCAATGAGACATCACTCTAACCAGGTAAAATGTATTTTGAAGCTTGGACTTCTCATATAAAACTATATATATATTAGTTTGAATTAGGAATTTCAGAAATATTAACATGACACTCAAAGGTTATTGGCTTGATACCAGACATGCAATGATTTTCAAATATATAAAATGCAAGTTTCTTCTACAAATATCCTCTTGTCACTGACACACAGATATTAGTTTTTTTTTTTTTTTTCCATTTTAAGGTTTAAAAATAAATTTAGGTGGTAGACTACGCCTATGAAAACTATTGTAAATGGTTTAATTTATTCTTTTCATTTTCAAGTGTTGTTTACTTTTATAGTTCTTTCAATGTCTAAAGAAAATTTGTTTTGGTTAAAATGCTGTACATATTGATATAATGTGAAAAAACAATATTTGCAATATGATTCTAGGTTCAAAAACTATTTTCCTATATTGTCCTGCTTGCCTTTGTCCCCATCATTCATAATATGTGCCTCTGAAAAATAACCCATGGTGGGCTGGAGAGATGGCTTAGCGGTTAAGCGCTTGCCTGTGAAGCCTAAGGACCCCGGTTCGAGGCTTGGTTCCCCAGGTCCCACGTTAGCCAGATGCACAAGGGGGCGCACACGTCTGGAGTTCGTTTGCAGAGGCTGGAAGCCCTGGCGTGCTCATTCTCTCTCTCTCCCTCTATCTGTCTTTCTCTCTGTCTCTTGTCGCTCTCAAATAAATAAATTTAAAAAAATTAAAAAAAATTAAAAATAACCCATGGTAATAATGGAAGAATAAGCTATATAAATTAGGTTATTAGGTTTAAGAAATGCTTTGTATATGGGCAAAAAGTGTGCCAGTGTATATGGAATAATTGTGATAGATTTGAACAAAGCAAATTGGCCTTTTTTTTTTTTGTTAAAAACTGTGATGAGGGATAGTGCTGATTACACTTTATAAGGTACACAAAACTCTGGTGCACCATGCCAGCTCTCTAGGTGCTTGGAAGATCTCTCAGTTCTGAGTGGGAGCTCCGGAGATGTGAGCACTCATATTCATTCTAGTATTGTGAATTACAGCAGCTGAAGTTGATTTGAACACTAGAAAAACATCCTGCAGAAACTTAATCCCCATGGCCTAATTTGTTTTATCTCTCCTTTCATACACTAACATTTTCCATGAGGGATTTGAAGTAACCATGTCAGCAACACAGACCTCAGCAAGGATTATTTTGCAAGTTTGATTTCTGTGTGCCAGTGGATACAGATAGTATCAGATTGTGCTATCAGTACCTGTTTAAGAAAATTAATTGAAGATTAAGAGCGCAAACTATATCAAAGTGTGTGTGTGTGTGTGTGTGTGTGTGTGTGTGTGTGTGTGTGTGTGTGTAAGGTTTCTCAATGGTGAAATTTAAGGGTGAGGTGTTAATTTAGACATCACCTCTTTCACAAGTTTATTAATTCCACTTTCTTTCTAAGATCTTATGTTTCATGAACTTAGAGTCCCAGTGAATTTTATAGTTTATAGGATAATTCTAACAAAAATCTGTCGCATTGTATTGAATGGTTATGAAAGTTGCTGGGTGAAGTTTATGTGTCTTAGTTATGTGAAAGATTTTGGACTTTGTAAGGTGGACAAAGGTAAAATGATGATCTGGTGATGAAGTTAGATAATCATGTTGATGGAAATGATAACTGAAATGCAAACAAACAGCGTACATATTCCAGCTCTAGAAGATGCGAGATACTGTTTCTGCTGCTTCTGCTTATGTACCTGGTGCCCCGCCCTGAGTGTAACCAAGCAGTGTTATCTTCTGAAGCCAAGTGCGATTGAGGAATTCTTCACAAGGAAAGTGATGAGATCCTATTCGGAGAGGGAAACTGTGTGTCTTTGTTCAATGGCATACCAAGAAATGAGAATAACTAAAGAGGGTCACAGGCATATATCTAATGCACATGTAACAGAGTAGGGAGAAACTGTCCATTTTTTTCATTGGTTTCTGTCTTGTAAAATTAATTTTTATATTTGAATTTTGGGGTACTGAGTACAGTTTGATGAATATACTACTTAATTTTTTAGCAAAAAATATTCACTTTGAAGAAAAGGATAATTATATGTGATAATATCTGTAAAGAAAATGCCTGACTGTGCTTTCAACATCAATTTGTTTATTATAATGTGTGTGTGTGTGTGTGTGTGTACTAGCATGCAGTTGATACCATGTGTGTGGAGGTCAGAGGACAACCTTGTTGAAGCAGGCAGCTCTTGCATTTCTTGTTATTTGCAATTGTTGGCCCATGTTTCTTGAGATTCTTCAATCTTCATTAGCTAGCCAGTATAGGCAAACCCCATCTCCCCAAACATAATATTGTGTGTGTGTGTGTGTGTGTGTGTGTGTGTGTGTGTGTGTGTCTTCCACCTATTCATTCATTCATTCACTTCTTCATTTGTTTATTCCCTTTCACACAGTGGTCTATCAGTGAACCCAGAACTCACCAATATGGCTAGAAATGCTGGCCAGCATACTCAGAAAATCCCTTGTCACTGTCCCTTCCACCTTATACAGTGCTGGTTCATAGGTGTGTGCCACCATACCTGCCATTTTATGTAAGTGCTAGTGATTCATCACAGGTACTCATACTTATATAGCAAGCAATTTATCCATTGAACTATCTCCCCAACCCTCAATGTGGAAAAGTTTGGTATTTCAAAATGAGACTTAAGAGACTGTTAGTGAGGAAGGGGGAAAGGAGAGATGGAGAAGGAAAGAGATAACACTTATTTGTGTGTAAGTTACCCATGTGAGCATATGAATAGATTGTATTTGTCTATTCACAATCAAGTCAATCAGTCAGAAGGAGAGACTGCCTGAAGAACTTATGAGGTTCAACTGCATAACAGGAATCTATCCACAAGATGCCAGTAGAATTTCCTCCAGAAAAGTGACAATCACAGATATCTCCACCCTTGGCCAAATGTCTCCCAGAGAACCAAATGCTATACTTGAAATTTGTGTTTTATCTCAGTAAAGAATATACCCAGATATCTATACATTTTAAAATATAAACATATTGAAAAAATATACTACATATATACTATTATTTAAAGAGATTATAAATCAGAAATCATTAAATTAACTTCAAATCAAAATTAAAAGTTTAATATTTTGGAATATTATCCTCATGACTTTGTTCCTGATCTCACCAGAGGTCTATCTACCATCTCCCAAATTGCAAATTTATTCATTTATGATTTCTTATTTTTCCTCAGTCCCCATGTGTAGTACAATAAAAAAGTTAATTTCCATCTCAAAAGTTTAGCTCTGTCTGTTATGGATCTGCCTCCTTCATCAGCTTTTGTATGTCAGGAATTTCCTAGGTTCTCAACAGCTCACCATCATAACCCACGTTTATAGAACAACTCTGGAGATAACTGCACAAGCAAAACAAATTGCAGCCTAATTACCTTGTGTAGGTTTCCTCTCATTCCCTAGTGTACACATAACATTGCAAATTCCTACATTGTGTCTTTATCAAGCGTTCCCTGTCATGTCTGCCTCATTTCTCATTCAGGGGTCTTAGACCTGTGAACAAACAACGGTGTCTCTACATTTTTTGACTTAGACACGTTATTCTCTCTGCCTGAAATTCCAAAAGTTTCTGACTAATACATTTTGTTTCTGAGTGTGGAGAGAGCAAGCTTGATAGTATAGAATACCATGCAGTCTGAATTTCTTGATTTCTAACTTCATATATCAAGTGGCAAGATGTGGACAATAAGGAAAATCACTACATATTTTCTTCTTCTTTTCACCTGAAACTTAATTGGACAAAACAAATGCATACTTCCATGACTTTAGAATGGCACGTGCCTTAGTAATTATTTGCCTATATCAAGAGAGTTTTGGTTGCCACCTTCAAAACTCTGTCCTAAACTCTTTTCTCTTACATGGCAACCAACATCCTTATTGATAGAAAGTTCTTCATCATATTTCTGTAGTTTTGTCTCTCATATTATGACTTAGTCTCATTTTTAAAGTTTTTTTTGTAAAATTTCCCTGAAGTCTTGTACTAGTCAGGGTTCTCTAGAGGAACAGAACTGTTAGAATGAATTATTTTAAAAAGGATATTTATTGGATCAGCTTACAGTAGTCCAAAAACAGTTGCAGGCCCAAGAATCAGTGAACCTGGTAGCTGCTCAGTCCGCATGGCCAGAGGCCTCAGCAATTCCCACCTGGTACTGCAGATGGTGCCAGAAAGCCTGGAGGCTTCCTGAGGAGCCACTGGGTTTCAATCCACCTGGGTCTTCAGTTCATGCTAGTCTTTAGTCTGCACTGGTCTGCAATCTATGCTGGAAGGTAAGGAGCAGCTCTGCAGCCAAGTGGAAGGAAGGAAGGAAGGAAGGAAGGGAGGGAGGGAGGGAGGGAGGGAGGGAGAGAGAGAGAGAGAGAGAGAGAGAGAGAGAGAGAGAGAGAGAGAGAGAGAAAGAGAGAGGGAGGGGTTCTTTTTACCCAGAGCTTCCTTATATCAATTACCCCTCAGAGCCGGGCTGCCCACTCTTAGGGAAGGGCTCACTCTGGGGGAAGGACTTCCTCCTTTAATTGATCCTTCCTAGAAGCAACCTCCAAGACTCACCCAAAAGGGATTTCTGTGGATCACTAAACAGATCAAGTTGACAACACCTTAACTATCACAAGTCTTTAGTCATAAAATCCTTCTCCTCTCTTTTATTCTCCTTATACTTGATCTATTTAAGACCTGGGATAAATTTCAGTGTAATTTTCCGTAGTTAGCCAGGTGTGGTGTTGCCTTTAATCCCAGTACATGGGAGGCAGAAGTAGGAAGATTGCCATGAGTTCAAGACCACCCTGAGACTACATAGTGAATTCTAGCTCAGTCTGAGCTAGAATGAGACCTTACCTTGGAAATAAATAAATAAATTTCCATATTTTTTTTTTCTAATCTCATGATAGACTTTAAATTGTTTCACAGCTTTCTGTGTGTCTAATAAGTCAGAAGTTGGGTTCAGGGACTCACTCACATTTAATCTCATTGGGGAAATCCAGGAAGTGATTTTATCCTTCATGAAGGACGCCCTGGTTTATTGTTGTCATGTAGAGCCTGCAGTGGTCTATTTCAGACTCTTAGTGAACAAGATTGTCTGTCACTTGTATCAGAGTAGACATGGGGTTAAATCCAAAAGGTAGATGCCATATGCAAGCCAGTTTTGTGTCATAGGTAAGGGATATTGTGCTTATAAAATCCCCAAATTAGCAAGGAGACTACTAAAACAACATTCCTTATATCAGGAAAAATGAAACTATATTGACATTCTAAAGCTGTTGAGTATAAATAATTATGAATAAAGTCCAGAATTAGAAAAAAACAAAACAAAACAGGGAGAAGTCTTGCAAAAATGCCATTAAGAATGATCGTCTAACAGTTTTTATAGTACTATGATATATTTATGTATAATACTTATTAAAATAAACATTATTTTAGAGACATGTTTTGTTTATAGGAAAATATCAAAAAATATAGTGAACCTATACTTCATATTGATCCCTCAATTATTAATATCCTAATATAGTACATTTATAACAATTCATGCTTCAATTTTCGTGAATAATTTTAAAAGGGAAATTTTCACTTACTAATTATAATGCTTGATAGAAACATGCTATCTGGTTATAGATGGAAAGTTTGTGTTCTCAAACCCATGAGGCTTCATCTAAGAGCCACGATTGATATTGATGGAGAGGTTTGTGAGAGGATTAGCTCATTCCCTGTAGTCCCCATGAATGAGATAGGTACCTTTATGAAAGGGTATTCTGAGAGATCCATCAGCCCCTCTCCCCTGTGAAGACACTCCACAAGCATGGTCAGCTGAAACCGGGAAGTGAGTTTTTACTACATTCTCAATCTGGCATTGCCTTTGGTAGGGTTTTGATTTTTAAAAATCCCCCCATATGAATCATGTATTCAAAGCTTTCCCAAGCTGTGGTGACCATGCAGAGCTGATGCACCATGATGATTCTTTTCCATCATTGGATAAGAATCAGGGACTTGTTGGAAAAGAGTCATGGCAGGCCTGCCCTTGAAGGATGTCTTGTCCTCACACTCTGTTTCTTGCTGTCAAGAGGTCAGCAGCATTCATCCACCATGCTCTTCCTCCAAGAAGTTGTCACCTGTCCATAAGCTTAAAAGTGATAGCGATAGCACAGCATGGACTGAAATGTCTCATATCATGAACCAAATTCACTCTTCCCTAACTGTTTTTCTCAAGCAGCATACCATCACAAAGCAAATAGATACTGAGAGGGTCTGAGTTCCTAATATCCAGAAATTTGAAAACAACTATTTCCTTTTATCAGGCAATCAGTGTGTATAGATTATGGCACCATCTGCAGCAGACTAAACAGACTGTGATAAAACCTTGAATCCAGTGTGTGTGTGTGTGTGTGTGTGTGTATTCATTACTTTTTACATAAAAGTTTCCCAGAATTGAATTAGTCCTGTAGCTTTATGCAAAAATGAGCAATTAAAACCATTTATTATGAATTCACTTTAAAATATATTTTTTGGGAAATCATTTTCCATTATTATCCTTTCTAAAGTTCAAATTTCTCTTTTATACCCTGAGGAAATGCATTTTACAGTTGATTCTTAAGTCCGCAGTGTCTGGCCTTGGGGGTCAGCCATAGCTTGCTAATGAGGAAGGTAGTCTGTTTCACACTGATCTTGTGCACTTCTTGTCTCAGACCTAGAAACTAAAATTTCTTTTTTGAGAAATCTAGATTTCTTTCAGTGTAATAAGACCATAGTCTGAAGGCTACATGGTACTTGAAGACTAAGTAATATTTCAAGTTTAGGCAATTGTTTCTTCTTCTTTAAGAATGTTTTTCATCACTATCATATACAGTAGTTGCTTCATCTCTGCACGCACAGGACACAAGTCCTGTTCATGCCCATCATGGCTTTCATAATTCTGTTATTCAGAATCATGTGTTGGCGCATGAGTATGTGTGTGGAAGTCAGAAGACAACCTATTTGTGTCCAGCTTTATGTGGAGCCTCAGGCGTCAAGCTTGTGGAATAAGCAATTTACCCACCAAGAAATCTTCCAAAACATAGCTTATACTATACTATAAGAGCAGGCCTTTTCTTTTTTTTTTTTTTGTACCTTTTTTTTATTTATTTATTTGAGAGCAACAGACACAGAGAGAAAGACAGATAAAGGGAGAGAGAGAGAATGGGCGCGCCAGGGCTTCCAGCCACTGCCAACAAACTCCAGACGTGTGCACCCCCTTGTGCATCTGGCTAACGTGGGACCTGGGGAACCAAGCCTCGAACTGGGGTCCATAAGCTTCATAGGCGAGTGCTTAACCGCTAAGCCATCTCTCCAGCCCAAGAGCAGACCTTTTCATTTGTGAATCCTTGGAACTGAAATAGGAAAGTCATTTTAATAAGATTTTAAAAAATCAATATATGTTGAATCTTGTAATATATATATAAATATATATATATATATATATATATATATATATATATATATATATATATATATATATGATGTCTTAAAAGATTTTACAGAGATAAAATTCCTACAAAGGGGAACAGAGGGAAATGTTTGCTGATGAGGTGTTTACTTAGTCCATTGTGTACACACACACACACACATACACACAGACAGACATATATACACAAACACATATGCACAAGGGCATATATCACTAAGAAGCCATATCAAAAGAAAAGTGTAAATTCTTTCTCAGAAATGTTAGAAAGTAACATATGACAGAATATAATATAAATTTATGATAAGGTAGATGTTGGATGCTTGAAATTTTAATCAAAGGTTTATGTTTGAAGAAACAAAGACAAAGTAGTTAGTAATTAAGTTATTATAAATCTTTCTCAGCTAGGCCCTCACATTTATTGACAATTTTTCTTAGACTAATATTTTAAATAACGAAATATTTGACCACTACAAGTAACTGTTCTCTATTTTTCATTGTTTTCTTGTTTCCCTACTGTATCTCCAGTACACTGAAAGTATTTCTCACATCCTAGGGAGACAAGAAATATTTTTGTTGTTGCTTATTTTTAAAATTTTATTTATTTATGTGTGTGTGTGCATGCAAGGGCCTCTTGACTCTGAAACTGAATGAGTATGCCATTTATTATTGTCATTGTTATTATTATTATTATTATTATTATTAAACATATTTCATATAGATACATCATGTGTTCTTCCTCATCCCTGTCCCCATTCCACTGGGGATGTTCCTTAGTGGGGTTGCAGGTATTCCACATGGGGTTGTGTTTTATGCATAGTGGGAGTAGCAGTCAGTTAATTTTGAGGGAGCAAATGCCTCTGAGCATGATCTCTCAACCTGTGGCTCTTACAGTCTTCCTGTCCCCTCTCCCACAAAATTTCCTGAGCCATGGTGGGTGCACTTTAAATCTATTTCAGTGATGAGCTCTCAGGAAATCTATGGATTTCCACTTTGGTAGGAGTTGAGTATCCTCAGGATCTGTCTTCATCACCCTGCTGATTATCAGGTTCAGCATGGAAGCAGCACTCTTGCACATTTACCCAATTCCTCTGTGGTTTCAGCTGTGGCTTGACTGAAGTGAGAGGGATACTTTATCTCCTTCAGTCTCATCTCCTTCTGAAAAAGAACAGATTCTCCAAGGGAGAGTAAAGTCAGCATAGTTTAAGTGGGATAAGCATGATTAGTTTAAGGAGAATTTGATGTATGTAACCCCTCTTTTAGCCAAAAGTAGTGAGAGCTTGACACTGGAGAACATAATCTTTGTCTCGATAGGATTCTGATCTGGATCCCAATTTCAGATACGGGTTCCTTTACACTGACTGTATCTCATAGCCAACCTGAAAGCTGTTGGTTACCTGCCAAGGCTGTGTGCCACTATTGCACTGGCATGTACATCCTGTTAGGGTGTTTGCTTTTGAGTATCTCTGACCTCTGGTTGCTCAGACTGTTGTTGGCTACTTTCCTTCCCAATGCCCATGTAGCCCTTTGGAACAGTAAATGACCTGAATGTCTTGGGACTGTCTTTCTTCTAAATTCCAGCCAGGTCTCTCCATGCTCTTTGTCAGCAGTACATTGTTTTCTTCAGAAATAAGACATTAGCCTTCATCTCAGGTGAGTAATCAAGTGCTATGTCAGAAAGCTATCTTGATTTGGGGACCTCCTAGGTCTCTCCAGCTCAGTGTGGGCAGCAAACAGTCTCTTTTACTAGGAGTTACAGGCCAGAGACAGATTTTTTTTTTTTTTTTATTTTAAGCTTAGGCTTCATCCCACCCTCTCCAGGGCCCTACTTTTCAGGTGCTCCCCCCTTATTCTTTTGAGGGTTATATATTTTAGGCTATCACCAAGGATAAAGGTTTCTATGGTACGAACTTATTTTGGATTTACTTTTGTGTTTATTTTCCTCCATCCTCTTTCCCTTCCCCCAATCACAAGAAATACTTTTAAACTAAGTAATTGGATGAATGAATAGTGAGGCTGGAAGCATGGATCCATTGGGATATTATTGTAGGCATAGAAGCCAAACATGCAATTTTTTAAGGATCTTCTGTGTGCCAGTAGTTTATAGATATTGCTTCTTCCAACTTATACAAAATTAGTCTTTCTTTTTTTATTTTTTATTTATTATTATTTATTTTTTATAAAGCCCAGCTTTAGTCACATTTCAACTGTGGAGTTATGCAGAGAATCTCAGTTGATCTGCTTTAAGAAACAGTTTGTAGGTATCAATCAAAATGCCTATTTAAAGACTATAGGAGAATAGGCACATTGGTGCCTATAGCCACTGCAAACAAACTCCAGATGCATGTTCTACCTTGTTTATCTTTCTTGGAAGTTTTCTGGAGTACTACATTTTAGTAGATTTTATCTTTAGAAATAGGTGATGCATGCTATCATTATTTTGATATATGCTATTGCTTTCCTAATATTTCTTATCCTGAAAGGATGTTAATATTTAAACAATTTTAATATTATTCTCAATAGAGGGAATAATTGTTACCATGTTTTGTTTTTTTTTTAAGAAATCACGTTTTGATCTTAAGAATGAGACATATCTGGGCTGGAAAGATGGCTTAGCAATAAGCACTTGCCTGTGAAGCCTAAGGACCCTGGTTTGAGGCTCAATTCCCTAGGACCCAAGTTAGCCAGATGCACAAGGGGGCCCACATGTCTGGAGTTCGTTTGCAGTGGTGGAGGCCCTGGCATGCCCATTATCTCTCTGTCTTTCTCTCTCTCTCTCTCTGCCTCTTTCTCTCTCTGTCTGTAGCTCTCAAATAAATAAATAAAAATAAAAATATTTTTTTAAAAAATGAGACATATCTTAGTGAGGATTATTTTGGTAATTGAATGTTCATAAATGCATTTTTTCTTTGTGTGTACCTTTGAGACAAATATTTCATGTTATATATTTTCTTCTATAAAACAGAAATAATATATAGTGATTTTATGGGTAGATATTAAACAGATAAAATCTGTTGCACATTGAACTATATGATAAATACCACTTAATATTTTTAGGAAAACAGATACTAAAAAGTTGGATGTTAGCATAAGGGTAAATAACTATGAGAAGCATTCTAATCTCTAGTCTACTTGATTGATGCTGTCCATGTTGTCTGGAGTTTTCCCATAGATGCCCTTACAACTCCTGCTCGGCATATTTGAATTAAACACAGAGTACCATAACTGAGATAGGAACCTGTTCTCACTGGACATGATTAGAGAAAGTATTTGTTCTTCATAAATTAATTAAGCATTTTGTTTTGTGTTGTATGACCAAATATTTAGACAGATATTAAAGTGTATCTTGGCATCTTGTCAAATCCAAGCCTGATAATTTGACTCTCCTGTTCCCGAAATTGCTCATCCTTTTCATTTAAAAATAACAACAGACTAGTCACAGAGGCAGTCACCTCTAACTCTGCATCTTCAGCGGCCATTTCCCATATGCTTGTTATCAGAGGCAGCTGTCGTCAGACATCATTTCATGAAAGCTTGTTTTCCTCTTTTAAATTTTGAGTGGGGGGGGTGGCATCAGATCATATTTATAAAAGACCCCAGACATGAAACTGTACTCTCAATTATAAATTAAAATGGTATGAAACAATTTTTCTTTATACTCTGGTGATTCTCAGTTGTTTTGGAAATAGAAATCATGTGTTTTTTTTTTTTTTTTTTACATGCTATATATTATACAAAAGGATATGGAACACACCATCGGCTTCTCTGTTTGCACATTTGATCACCAGTTGGCGGTACCATGGCAAAGCCTCTAGGAAGTAGAGCTCAGCTAGAGGAAGTGAGACTCTGGAAAACCAGACATTGAATTATAGCCTATCTTAGCCTGAATTCTTCCTGCTTTATGGTCCTTGGGATGTCACAAGTCACACTGCAAGCAGGCTCTTGCAGTACAGATGGAGTCTAAGCCATCACACATTCCCTACAACCATGGACTCTCTATACCCTCCATTCTTGAACCAGAATAAAGTACTACTCACTTATGTTGCTTTTGTCAGTTATTCTGTCATAGTGACAAGAAAAAATAATGGGTGCAATATGACATAGAAGCAACCCAAAGAAGAAAAGTTAGACTTAGGAATCAAAATAACCACGTGGTGGCACACACCTTTAATCCCAGCACTTGGGAAGCAGAGGTAGGAGGATTGCTGCGAGTTCGAGACCAGCCAGATTACATAGTGAGTTCCAGGTCAGCCTGAGCTAGAGTGAAACTCTACCTCAAAAAAAAAAAAAAAAAAAAAAAACAAAAACAAAACAAAACTTATCTGGAGGGAATACTGTGATCCAAGATTTTGTTTAAGAAACCATTAGATAGTTTTTTGTTATGTCAGCAAAAATATGTAACATAAAAGTCTTTTAAAGGAGGGAAGGTTTATTTTGTCTTATGGTTTCGCTCTGTGGTCTCTGCACATGCCTTTGAACCAATGTCCTTTCTTTGTTTAAAAAGAAAACATTTACTTAGTTATTTATTGAAGAAAGAGATAAAGGGAAAGAGAGAGATGGTGATAGAGAAGGGTGCAGATAGACTGAAGGCATTAGGGCCTTCAACCACTGCAAATGAACTCCATATACATGCACCACCTTGTGCATCTGGCTTACATGAGTACTAGGTAATCAAACCTGGGTTCTAAGACTATGCAGGTAAACACCTCAATGGCTAGGCCATCTCTCTAGTCCTAATTTCCTTTTCTTTTAAGGACACCAGTCACATCAGATTAGACCCCATCACAATGATCTCAGTTTCATGTAGACATCTCTTTCATGACTGATCTCTATATACAGCCACACAGTAAATTGCTGGGAACTAATGCATCATATGTGTTTGAGAGGTGGGTCATAACTCAAGATAGATTGACTCCACACATTCATATAATGTATTATACCAGTTACATAATTAATGTTAATTTCAAATAATTCTTGCATATTATTTACCACTCCTATACTCTACATGTGTGAAAATATTGTATAATTTTATTAATAATAAGATGCTGAAGTTAATCACTTTTATATTCAATACTTAAGTATTTGGTAAGCATTTGTGCTGCATACAGAAAAGTCAAATAAGGTTGCAATACATGTGCAGGTCAATAAGTAATGGAGTCAAAAATCAACCCAAAATTAGTCAGATTGAAACACACAACTTGGTTCCTCTGGTTTCTCAGTTGAATGGTAGTACTATATAAAAAGTGTATTTGGTTTGAGTTCTATTCAAATCTAAACAAAACTTTATTCAAACTATTATTTAATTATGTGCTATGTTAATTTCCAAGTACTTTTGTGCTTTTGCATATATATGTACCATGGCTAATCACAGATAAAATTTGATTCCACAGTTCATTGGAACTTAATGTACATGTCTGAAATAAAAATGTTAATTTAATACAATACTTTCAATAATTATAAAATAGTTAAAGGTACGTTTTAAATTCAAGTTTAAAAATACACATTTACTAAATCAAATAAATAATTTATATCTAAATAAGAAATGTTTAGTAGTATAATTGTTTTCAATATTGTTATAAATTTGAGGGGCTGATATGATTATATAAATGGATTTTACACATGCTCATTTCTTAATTTTTTTTTTTTTTTTAATTTTTCAAGGTAGGGTCTCACTCTAGCCCCGGCCAACCTGAAATTCCCTATGGAGTCTCAGGGTGGCCTCAAAATCACAGTGATTCTCCTACCTCTGCCTCCCAAGTGCTGGGAGTAAAAGCATGTGCCACCACATGCAGCCCACATGCTCATATTTTAATTTGTATAATCTATTTTGAACTTTTTTATTGAAAGTAAATTTAGAAGAGATTTTGCATAAAGAAGGATTCATGGATAGATGAACAACCAAACCAGGAAAGGTTCAAAGAATTTCAGCCAGTGAACTGAGCAGATGGCAACTTGAGATGGAAGAAGGAAGTGACATAGAATATCAGCTTGATGGGTTACAACTCTGCATTGGTTTATTTGGCCATAGTGTGATGAGGTGTTTGCCTTATGGGCATGTCTAATAAGTTGGTACCTTATGCTTGGCTGAGCTCAGTTTCCAATGTTTAGTTACATTTAGTTGCTTTTGAGAGAATAAAATCTTAGTTGCAGTTAGTTTTCATAATGTTTATCATTTGCTATGTGGGGACGTAACTTAATATATAATTTAACACACATTAGTATAAGTTAGTGATTTACTCTAGAAAAAGATCAAGAGATAGATAAAAGACATGAAGGGTGTCTGTCAAGACCTCTCCCCAGTGCCCAGGAAACTATGAAAACAGAGGAAAGATGGCTATTTCTGGAAGGGTGAGGAGCATGCTTCTTTGTGTCAATAGTATGAAGGTGTTCACTGCTGAAACATCACAGATGGGGTTGAATGCTAGCTTAGAGACCAATGGTGAATGAATGGCTGACAGATTGTTAGAGTCTTGGCTGCATTAACCCCAGAGACTGGCTGATTGTGGCTAAATGTGAGCAGTTTTACTGGGATGACTTGGATCAAACTTTCTGACCCTTCAGAGCTATTTCATACTGTGTATAGTGAGCAAGAATCCTAACCTACTGCAGTCAGGTACATGACATTTCACATTACTCTATTTTCCCTAATCTAATTAGATCAGACTTTGATTCACTGCTTGTCAGAGTTGTCTAAGCATTGGCGTTTCAAGCAGTGGAAATCTGAAGCAAAACACAGTATCACTATGAGCAGAAGGAATAGGAAATGTTTGTTGTAAGCTCATTAACTTTTTCTGGTGAAATTCTTAGTATTATTTCATACTTAAGAATGTTACCTGCTTTAGATATTTTGATGTGTGATAGGAGGGACAGGGGCAGAAATTAATGGCCTTGGGAAAGTTAATAGAAAGCATTACTGATACAGAAGCTACAGTGTGCTACTGCATTTGTCACCCTCTAAGAACATACACATTCTGCAGCCATCAACAGAGGAGGGGACTACCTACCCCTTCCTTTGTTCTACTCCCTGAGACTGGAGTTTTCTGTTCACTGCTCTTCTTTGTAACACCACAGAGTGATTTAACTTCAACTCTGTTCACCAAATTAATCACTGTTACGTTTGTGGAGTACCTGACACATGGGATATACTAGTGTCCTTTATGGGCAATATCTAATTGGGTAGGAGTGCATGAGACATAGCAGTCTAATAATTTAGAATTACCTTGGCCAGTCACAGATATTTTAATAAAAGTACACTGAAATAACAAGCATTTGCAAGAGATGCTTACATTAAGGAACAATAGAAAACATGATCTGATGCATAATTTAAGAAGAAAACAATGTCAATAAAATAAATTTGTGGACACTCAGCCAAGAACACATATGCAATGGATTTATTTTTCAAATTTACTTATTTATGTATTTACTTGTGTGTGTGTGAGAGAGAGAGACAGAGAGAGAAAGAGAGAGAGAGAAACAGAGAGAGAGAGGGAGGGAATGGAAGATTGGCCCATGGCCCCACAAATAAACTCCGGAGGAATGTGCCACCATGCATCTGGCTTTCTGTGAGAGCTGTACAATGCAACCTGGACTGGCAGGCTTTGCCCCCAAGTTCCTTTAAACACGGAGCCATCTGCCTAGCTCCTGTTATAGGTGTTATTTTTGTTGTTGTTGTTTTGTTTTGAAATTAAGAACTTAAACTTATTGAAGTTTAGCAACTTGATTGAGTTTTGTTATTATTCTTGTTGCTATTTTTGTTTCTGCTTTTCAAGGTAGGGCCTCACACTTGTCCAGGCTACTCATGAATTCACTGTGTAGACTCAGGCTGGCCTCAAAGTCACAGTGATCCTCCTATCTCTGCATCCTGTGTGCTGGGATTAAAGACATACACCACCATGCACATGGTAGATGTGCATCACCTTGATTGAGTTTTACATATCTAGTAAGGAGAGACTAGATTCTGAGGCCCAGTTGAGTTGTAGGCAAGTACACATGTTTTCAGCATACTTGTCCATCAAATCCATATATTTAAATTTTGTTGTTATTTTCATTTGAAAAGTGTACAGACTGTAAAAATGTTTTGCTATGTAATTTCTTTACATGGGTAACGGAGGAACACTGAGTAACTGACATGATCAAATGACATGATCACATTGCCTTATCAGATAGAGTAACCCTTGAGATGGAGAGATGCTTAAGCAGTTAAGGTGCTTTCTTGCAAAGCCAAAGAACCCAAGTTTCGTTCCCCAGGACCCACATAAGCCAGATGCACAGGGTCGCACATGGGTCTAGAGTTCGTTTGCAGTGGCTGGAGACCCTAGAGCTCCAATTCTCTTTCTCTGTCTCTCTCCCTTTCTCTTTCCCTGTCAAATAAATAAATAAAAATAAAAACATGTAAAAAATAGAGCTACACTTAATTTACTTCGAGTTATCAGTAGTCATTTTATCCAGATTGGCCAAAATTAGTTAAACCATATTATTGACTCTTTTTACAAATTGAAGAAAGCCTACTACCATTAGGGTATTGGTATTTTATTTGTATTTATTTTAACTGTGGTATTCATTGACGTTTCCTTTTGTGATATGTCAAAATAAGTTTTCATAGAAAAAGTTTATGGGTATTTAAAAATAAGACTATCAATAGTAGAATATAGAAAGCAAGTCAAAGTCAAGGCAAATAAGATAAGAAAATAGATTTAGAATTTATATTTTTCTTCTGTAATTTTTGAAGATTTTTTTTTTTTATTTCTAAGAACTCTTCTACAAATAAAAATCTAATACAATATATTTTTGGTTGAGGGATTTGTGACCAGTTTCTTTGTTTTGTTTTTCTTGTTGTTTACCTGGTATCTCTAGAAAGGAGGAAAGAATGTAATGGAGGTGAAGAAGACCTTTGCCATTTTCCTGGAGTCATTGTTGCACTTCTTATGAATGGCATTCTTCAAAGTGAATTACCCTGTGCATTCTCAGCATTAACGTATTACAATGTCTATACTTCACATAGCAAACAGATGTTTGTTGAACTAGCTTTTAAATTATACACACTGTTGTGGTAAACTTTGCATTACTGGGATGTATGTACAAACCAGACACAGTCTATGAGAGGAACAGGATTCATTTGAAGCTTATAGAACCAGAGGAAGTTTTATAGTGGCAAAAAAGAGGAAAACCTGGCAGCCAAACAACAGAGAAGCCAGGAAGGGTTCTGGCATTCTGAATACTTTCGGGCTGGGATTCAGGTCAGCCTCAGAACCATCTTAGGGCTGGACCCCAGGACCAAACCAAAGAGACACTTACTACAGCCATCAGCTGGAGATCTAACTTACAAGCTTTAATAAACTTCTGAATCTGTTGGGGGACATACATTCAAACTATCACATACACTATTTTACATGATCTGTGTCATAAGCAGAATGGATAATCAAAAAGACTCAATTTGAGCATTGAACTCTCACCTAGAACAGCTAACATCTCCAGTTCCCACTTCTCTCTATGGGAATTGGTATTGTTTTTCATCTGACTCTCTGTTAACAAAGGGTTTCTAAGAAGAATTTAGCACCAACTCTGAAATGAGAAATACACACTTTACAAAGCACTCAATTCAAATATAAGTGTACTAATATATGAATGCAGGTATACTCATATTTTCCTTCTTGACGCTAATTTCTTGGACCTCCCCTTTTGTATTAGTTTTCTATATGGCCAGTCATATTTAGCACACATGCTATACCTCTTAATGATTGCAGGTTATTTTCAGATTCAGCTAATGTGTGGTACAGAGGCAATTTTCTGCTTCTAATACTGAAAAATTGCTCATAACATGATATCCTTGATCAAAAATCTCTTCTTTGAGTTTTCTTCATCCTTGGTCTCTTGACTAGCATCACTAATGTGCCCCTCTATACTAGAAAAAAATAAGTTTTTTTAATAATAATATAATATAATAATAAATAATTTTTGCTAATATTAGTCACTACGTTGGGGTTCGGAGGAATGTTAGGAGGATTAGTGATGTTATTATGTATCCTAAGCAAAATATTGGAGACTGTAAACCAAATAGAGACTGTTAAACATTTTATTCTTCCATTCTTACAGATACAAATTTGTAACGATTTGGATGGTCAGGAACAATATAAGAACTGGTAAACTCTTTACAAATAGGTAGCATGGGAAGCAATGGTCCCAGCAAGAAGCCTCAACTCCCCAGTTTGGCACTACCTGTGAGAGTTCTTACATGCATGCCAGTAGAAAAATCTATGCCACACATGTAGTTTCTGTATGCTCTTCCTCAAAACTTCTGTGCTTGAAGCACCCGAACTTCCTGCACATGTGTGAATCTTGGTGGCACAGTCTGCTGGCAGCAAGGAGAAAACTGAGAAAGATGAACTCGAAGCATTAGTTGGGAGTATGGTATTGTGTAGGAATCCACAATACTTAGAGAATTTTGTGGAAAGAGGAACATCCAAACTCCAGACTAATATTTTCCTTGAAGCCACAGACTGTAGGTTAATGAAGAATATAGCCATAGAAAAAACACAGTGGTCAAGATATACATTGAAATATCATGAATTAATTTATTTTTTAAAATGATCACTTCAAGGTTGAAATAAAAAGCAAATAATATATGATAGAGAATGGTTAAGTCATATCATCACATCTCAGTACTAGCACATCATTCACTCCTTTTGAGGTTACTAATACCCAAGATACTATGTGTGTTATATATTACATTAAAACCCATCTGTACATTTCTTCAAAATCACTTTGGTTTTGGAAAACATATTGAATATATGCATAAAAGTTCACTGAATTTCTGCCAGATATTGTAGGTGTTTTGGTACACACCTTTAATCCCAGCATGTGGGAGACAGAGGTAGGAACATCATCATGAGTTTGAGGCCACCCTGAGACTACAGAGTGAATTTCAGGTCAGCCTAACCTAGAGTCAGACCCTACCTTGAAAAGCCAAAAAAAAAAAAAAAAAAAAAAAAAAAATCTGAAGAATTTCTAGACATTCTAAAAGTAGAATAGTGGGAATCACATTTGTATTAATGGAGGGTCAAAGATGACCTTAATAGTTCCTTCTGTCTAGATACCAAAAGAGATGTCTTGACATTTGCAGTGGGGTTTCTAAAGATTCAGGAAATGCCTTGAACCCTAAACACTATGGTCTGTGTGCACTTTTAATCAAAGAACTGAATAACATAAGACTGAGAAGGGTAACTATTAAATTATTATGTTTATTGAGGGAAATACAGAACCAAGGAAAGGGAAGCATGTGGCTAGAGATCCCACTTGAAGGGCTTGGAAAAACTGTGGAGAGAAAAGAAAGATCAAAGACCTGCCATGAGGGGAGTTGGAGCAGGTAAAGAGCCATGTGGAAAGTAAATGTTCAGGGGCTCTGCCCATGTTGGATTGGGCTGAGTAGGAACTCACCAGCAGGTGGAAGTTCAGGAAAAGTCAGGCAACAGAGAGAACAGGTCCTCCTCTCACAAACACATTGCTCACCTTGTGGGGGTGGGCCCCACCATCCCAGTTAGGTAAGTCAGAGGGATAAGTGGTTAAGTAGGGCTAGGGGCTGTGTCAGGAAGAGGCTAGCCTTGACACCAAGTTCTGGGGGCTAAGCATGACCAACTATAATGCTTAAATCCTAGATAAGGCCTTCCTTCCAGGAGGGGCCCAGGTGGTTTGTGGAAAACAGGACTGCGGAAGAGATAAGATATCAGGTGGAACTTAGATCTCCCTTCAAGGCTAGGTCCAAAGACATTCTTGTTTCTTAATTTCAAGGGCCCAGTCATTATAACTGCTTAAAAGAGCTACCTGACTCCCTGCTCAAGTTGAAATGACCAAGGTTGCTGGAAGTGGTAGAAAAATATAGGAATTCAGTTTTTGATAAGAATATCTAAAAATTATATGAGATATCTAAGTTATATCTAAGTTTATCAAGTAGACAGGTAGATGTTTGAATCTGGGCTTAAGGGACAGTAGAGAGGTGAAAGTTTTAATATAAACAGACAAATTAACAAGGAACTGAATACTTAATTTAAATAGTATAAAACCTTCCAGTACTTATATACCAGCATGTATGCTCATAATGATTATGATAATCATGGTCATTTTACTGAAAAACTAACTTTAGTTGCAACTCAAAGCTATTTTTATGATAGTGGTTTGCATTAAATTGCCTCATGAAACTTCAAGTAATTAACTTATAGATGACTAAATTTATATATTAGGTAATAAACTTGATGGTTGGAAATAATTTAGACATGAAAACTAGATTTTAATATACATAGCATGTGAATAGGTTCTCCAGAGAGGTTAAATAAACAGCTTTAAACACAAACATATCTATGTAAAATCTGCCCAAATGTCCACAAACTGATGTAGTTTGACTTTACTTTATTAAGCTTGACAGTTTGCATTCTTTTGTGACAGTTAATTGATGGCTCTTTCTTTATCTTGTTAAAATCAGTGAATGAGAGCTTTACTTCTTCAACTATATTCAAATCTCAGCTATGAAAAATATTTTATCATAAACACATTCATTACTTCTTATACGAAATGCACTTTGTACTTGCAAAGAATATAACCCTTTAGTATTCTGTATTATTATAAAATATGAATACAAATATATGATTGGAGATTAGCATATTGATTTAAAAGGTGATGCTAGAGTTAAATGACTAAGAATTATCTAAATTATGATATGTACACATTTGAAACTTCAATCTTTTAAAACAGACTATCATGCTTTTCAGTCTATTCGAGAAGTCACCGGCTACGTGTTAGTGGCTCTGAACCAGTTCCGTTACCTGCCGCTGGAGAACTTACGCATTATTCGTGGTACAAAACTGTATGAAGATCGGTATGCTTTGGCAATATTCCTAAACTACAGAAAAGATGGAAACTTTGGACTTCAAGAACTAGGATTAAAGAACCTGACAGGTAAGAAAGTGTATCAAAGATAGCACATACACATTTTTTATCATTATAATACCACCAACCCACATGCAAATGTGAGTTTGCTTTAGTATGTTTTGCAACCAGCAACCCTGCAAGGCTTTTGAGAGTCTGCTCTTTATTCATTTTATAAGGAATGATGTACCCATGATGCCTTTGCTTTTATGTGCGGATTTTATAAGTGCAGTTAAAGGATACGAAATACTGTATCTCAGCCGAACAGAAGTAGACGCTAAGGAAATGCTCAGCGAGTGAAAACAGAGATAGGGAGCGGGGTTTCAGCATGCAGTTTTGTGGTCTCAGGTGAACAGTGGACCATATCATCAAATCTCTTCAGTAACACTGCAGCGTTCACTCCTGTTAGAACTTAGTGATACCCTAGATGTTATATCTGGCTCAACTAATCTTTAGAATTTTGCACAATCACCTTGGTTTTGGAAAAAAATATCAAATTTATTCAGTTTCAATTTCTCCTGGTTAGCAGTTCACTGAATGATATCAGTGTTTTTTTTTTTTTCCTCAGATTGCTTCAGTTTCACTGCTGATATTTTCTCAAAGATTCAAAATGCATGATTCTAGCCACCTAAAATTGTCATCTTGCCACAAAGAAAACTTCACAAGAATCAATATTTTTTAGTGAACATTTACCGTTGTTCAGAAAGACTCTGATGGAAAGCTTTTGGAAATGAAGTTCCTATATCTGAATTTTGGCTATAATCAAAATCTGCTAATTAGAACTTCATACTTACCAATGGGATAAAGAAACCCAAGTTTTTAATGTGACACACATACTGGATTTGAATATATAGTAATTTTACATGTAATCCAAGTCCATTCAGTGACGTTTCTTGATGTGAAAAATTAAATATTGTAGGGGTTTCCCTTAAGACATGGTTAGCATTAAGAAGTTATTTTATTTTTTAGTATCTATACACAGTGTACATTTGACATAGGATTTAGAGTTAGAAATTGTTTCACATCAGCCAAACATGTGAGATAAAATTGGGAAATTTTGGGTAAAGAAAGGAATGTTAATCATGTTGGTTTTTAGAACATGATTGCTTTAGAATTGATGAAATGATAGAAATGCAAATTGTTCAGAATTTTTTTCATCAACATTTTTTCTTCTCCTTTTGTCCAATATACTTTCCTACTGAAAAATAGCATTTTTTACTAAATTGCTACTTACTTATAAATAATGATAGGCAGAAGAACTCTGTAAATAAAATGTGTAGAGAAAAACTGAGTAATTGAAATTAGCAATCTAAAAATAATGCAATCCTGCTAAAACTTGAATAAGAAGTATGTGATTTTTTTAATGATTTTTTTCAATGATTATATTAAGGAAAAAATGAATAACTTTTTTCCCCAAAGTTTATATAGTACTTGAATCCTCTGATTAGTCTATACAATGTGCTATTTCAAATTTTCTGCATATAAATATGGTCTTTAAATAGTTCTCACATATATTTCCACATTTAAGGTAAGTGCTACCAAAATATTAACAAACATTATTTAGCAAAATGGTGGCATATAAACATATGTATTAATTGAGACAAAAATTGCTATTTAACATTTTCTGATATAATACTTATTTCAAAAGTATTCTGTACTTGAATAGAGGATAATACTTTATGGTTATAGAAATGGACAGTCATTAACTAAAAGCTTGCTTTTCAGGGAAATTTATGTGTAGAGAATTACTATTAATATGCTTTCAGAATGATAACTGAAAATATATGTAATGACATGAATTGTAGGAAAATCAAAATAATTTGGACATTTTTTCCAGATATCTGACTAACTAGCTTTAAAAAATGTTTTATTAATTTATTTTTATTTATTTCAAAGATAGAAAGAGGCAGATATATAGAAAGGGGATGGGCCCACCAGGACCTTCAGCCACTGTAAATGCACTCCAGATGCATATGCCACCTTGTGCATTTGGCTTACATGGGTCATGGGGAATTAAACCTGGGTCCTTTGGTTTCATAAGTAACTAAGCCATCTCTCCAGCCCCTTACTAGCTTTATAATCATATATCAAAAATTTTCTCATAATCCAGAATTTTAGATAACTTTATCAATATAACTTCACAGTAACCATGATTATGTTGGTGTGCATGAAATTTTAGGGAATCAGAAAATATCTAATTATTTCTATGATATATTTGGGATAAGTTTGCTGTGCTTTGAAGTGTTAATCAGTCTGAGTAACCAGGTTAAAACAAGAAGCTAATATTGCAGGTTTCTTAGGGTAACATTGTTTTTATGCTTTGGAAAGACATTTGTTTTATGTTGCTTGTGTGTTACATAAAATAAGGGTTAATTTTTTTATGAGGACCATCATATATGACCAATGGTTGGATGCTCATTGATCATATGTAATTACTTCCCCAGTTAAACATTATTTTTGTCAATACCTTATTTTTATTTCTTTATTTATTTGAAAGATGGAGAGAGGAAGATTCAAAGAGGCAGATACAGAGAGAATGGGCATGCTACTGCCTCCAGCCACTGCAAATGAACTCCAGATGCAGTGGATGCAGATGCCATCTTGTGCATCTGGCTTACATGGGCCCTGAATAATTGAACCTGGGTCCTTTGGCTTTGTAGGCAAATGCCTTAAATGTTAAGCAATCTTTCTAGCCCTATTGTCTTAATGTTTTATTATTATTATTGTTATTATTATTATTTTCTTTCTGTTGAACATTCTTAGTCAGCTTGCTGGTCACCAAGAGCAGTGTGTGGATTAAGACACAAGTTAGCTATCTCGGTTAAGTATATGTAAAGATAAGAATGCACATTTCTTGAACTGCTGCCACTCACATTTGCATGATGGGTTATGAGTAGGTGAGGTAGAATAAAGAAGATACAGCTTACCTGGTATAGTCTTGGCATCCTGGGTCTGCTGTTAACACTAGCTCATCATTTTCTGATGACCAGGACCTTTGATCAGAATGCTCCTGCAGGAATGTATCCACTCCTTTTGAAAGCATGCATGAGGGACGTTCCCCCACTTCATCAAGGGAACATGTGCATGAGTGGAGAAGACTCAATCACTCATGTGTTGTTGTGCTTCTTCTTGATGACTCCCAAACATGTTGTCTTGCTATAGTCTAAATTTCTACAAATTCATGTACATAGTCTGACCAAAGTCTAGAAGGAGTTTCTTTGTATGAGACATAATGCTACTGAAGTTTTCTCTCGTGCGTAATGTGTACATTCCTTTCACTAGTAACTGTGACAGATAATATCAATCCACTCACACATAATATTTTGGATAGTAAAAAATCATAAAGTAACACCTAAGTTTATAACTCTTCTATTTAAGTTCCCACAGATAATGGCTAGGTGCAATCATCTAAGTCTAGGGCTGGGGAGATTGCTCAGTGGGCATAGCACCTTTGGTGCAACTGTGAGGACTGAAGTGAGGATCCTAGGTACCCACATGCATGTTGTGTGTGTGTGCATGTATAGACACACACACACACACACACATTCATGCACAATGTGTTTTATTTTTAATCCCAGTGCTGTGAAAAGAGAAGTAATATCCCCATGACAAGCTGGGAAGCTAAACTAGCCAAAATTTGTGAGCTTTGGATTCAAATGAGAGACTGTCTGATAAAGTAAGGTGGAATGACACTCAATATCAACTACTGGCCTCCATACATGGGCATTCATTCATTCATGCACACATGTACCCACATACATGCAATCATACATGCATGCACGCCATACAGACAAAATAACCTATGTATAAGCTTAATACACTATAAAGATGCTCCTTACACCAGATTTTACTATAAATCTTAAATTTCATTTGATCAAGTAGAATATCTTCTGAGTTAGGCAAGTTAGGGTGATAAATAAATACAATTTATATTTTTCATATATTAGCTTCATCCTCTACAAATCATCAGTCTAGCTTATTCATGTATTTTGCCTATATCTAAATTTTATGGGTAATATAACCATTTTTAACTGCATTTTGAGGGATAATCTTATAATTAGATTATGTTGTCTAAAGCGCACAAGGTTATCAATTAAAATACTGCATCAAAATAATGTAGTATTTTTGCATTAAAGTGCTATGTAAGAAACAGACCAACATGCTTATATCTTTTTAAAATGTCAGGATTTATTGAATACTTAGAAGTTTACAAGCTATGGCAGTTTTGATGACAAAAATATACTAGATACTCCCATTTTACTTCTTTGCCCTGGAAGAGGCAAATCAAAGTTCCATTATTTTAACCTTAATTACAAGATATCAGTGCAGAGACTTCTGAATTTCTATCAGTTTCCCAGCTCTGGTACCTGAGGCCCCTTTGAAAGTCTTCACAGCTACAAAAGACTCAGAAGGCGCTGCTGCCTATGCTGGCTGTGGGCCTGGGGTCAGGTGCAGGGAAAGAGCTGAAAGCAAGGTAGGATAGCTGCAGATCTAGATGAATGATGGAAAATAGGTCCAGATGGTGGAACTGAAAGATAGGCAGATGACAATTGAGTAGGTCATGTCAGCACCACGGGCAAAGCCGAGCTCATGCCTCTGAGATAATCCTGAGCTATTAAGGACTGTCACCATCGGAGTGTTAGGTGTCCAATTCTAGGGTCAGGGTGAGGGAGTCACAATCTTTCCTCAGTATGATGGGTCTAATAAGTACTTGGGCCTGATTTTTATGATATGCTATTAATATACCCCTGTGCACTTACCGTTTCAATTTACCCCAGTAGACTTATGAGGTGGCACCCGTTCTGCCCTCATTAATGACTCATTGATCAGTCTGTGCTTCATGGTTTTAGGGACAGATGATATTTTTTCATAAGGTATATAGTCATTCTCTACACTCAAAGAGAAATCAAATGCTGCTTGTTATATGGAGCACCATAGTCTGCAGACCAAGTCTGCAGAACCATTGTTTTACACAATATGGGGTAAGTTAGAGGGCACAGTCAGATCTCAATACTTTTAGTATTTAGAATATTTAATCATCATTTATTTTTTTAAAAAATAAATATTTTATTTCTTTATTGAGGGAGAGAGAATGGGAACACCAGGGCCTCTAGTTACTGCAGATAAACTCCTGATGTGTTTGCCACCTTATGCATCTGACTTTTGTGGTTACTAGGCAATAGAACCTGGGTCCTTAGGATTTGCAGGCAAGTGCTTCAATGGCTATAGCACTGCTCCAGCCCCTCATTTCTTTTTAAATATTTATTTACAAGTGAGAGGGAAAGATGGGAGATACAGAACGAGAATGAATAGGTGCACAAGGGCGTCTGGATTTACATGGATACTGAGAAAATGAACCTGGGCTGTCAGGCTTTGCAAGAAAGCACCTTTAACCTCTGAACCATCTCTCCAACCCCCTTAATGCCCCTTTAATTATTAAGTAATGGTCATGTACATAACCTAATGTGGAAATGGACAGGCCACCTGTGAATGACTTTGTATTACAAAAAGCATGGGTATGGTATAATAGAAAGGAATCTCAGTTTAAATATGTGATAATCATCTACTACTTCATACCTGGATGTGTCCATGACTCAGAATCTTGAAAACTGTGAAGAAAATTTTATACTGTGGAGTTGTTATGGGTGTTAACCAAATAAAGAAGAGAACTGTCCACCTCAGCACCTTACTCAGATGATGCTTGGAAAATTATAGCTTTGCTTCCTAGTCTTTCTTTGTTGTTTAGCTTTCCTTTGTATAAAGATGTCGAAAAATATATATATTCTGCCTTCTTTTGCATATTCACATAGATTTCTGTATCTTCACTGGGGCTTTGGATGTGACCTCATTAGATCAGAAGATACTCCAGTGTTTAGTGCCTTTTCTAATACTACATTGAACTGTTTTCTGTGTAAGATCTGCTTCTCTGGCAGGAACAAGCCTGAAGCTAGACTTTGTCTACTTGAAGAAGTGACTGCTACCTCACAGCACTTAATCTGCTAGGGTTTCTGCCATGCTCATGTTACCCCAGCCCTTCATTTCACACCTCCATCATCATGCTGCATCCTACATTGGCCCTTACATTTGTCTTGATCTAGACAAGAGGCATATTCTTTCCAAGCTCCTCTTCTGACACTAGAGTAGCTCAGCATTCTTCACCTATTCTGAGGATGGCCTTAGGAAAGGGTTAGTGGGTTCAACCAGGCTAGTTCAGGGATTGTCGATTAAAAAATCTTGACAAATTCTACTAATATTTACATTAATTATATGATCTACTCAGCATATTCTATGTATGCAGAAACAATGTTATAACAAACCTCCCAGTTTAAGAATGTACTTACTATTTGGAATTGAATAGATCAAATATTTATTAATTCATTGTTAATTTATAGAGAACATTGCATGAATCACAGAGAATCAGTAAGGAGAGTGGCAGTTTCTTAAGAAGGAGTCAATTTTTAGATTAACTCTATAATTTGTGGAAGTGATACTTCAATCAATGTTCTTAAAAGTAATTTTCTTGTCACATCAGATAGCATGTATTGACTGGAAGGAAAAACCCCAATGATCTATTTATATCTGTAGATAAAATAGTCACATATATTTGAAAATAGGAAATGTAATTATGGGATCGAAGGTTTGTAATGGCTGTTTTAGTAATTTTTCCTGGACTTATTCTCAGCTTCAGCAAGCTAATGAATTTATAGAGAGGAATGGGAGGCGAATGAGAGTTTTTCCTTTTGTTGCACTGAAAATTAATGAATAAAAATATCTGTAGATAAATACTTCTTGTGTTGAGGTCAGGTGGGTGGACTGTCCAGAGAAGCAAATCATTCTTTTTTTTTTTTGTCTCAGTTGATAAAATAGAGGCTGATTTCTGTAATTACCCTAAATGGAATATTTTTCTGTTAATTTTTCATTGTAATCAGTCCATAATTCTCTGTCATTTCTATTCTCTCTAACATATACTTAAAAGTACTTTTATATAACATGTATTCTGTTTCTAGTCTTTAGAACATCAAACCATTAGTATTTAGAGTTGAGATCTCCTGTGCTCCTCTGTTTTGGTTTGTGTGTATGCATTAATATGGGTATGGGTGAACATGTGTGTGAACAAGAGTGGAATGTGTGGAAGCCAGAGCTTGACTTCAGTGTTCCTCCTTGATTGCTCCCCACCATATTTCTGAAGATAGATCTTTCACTGAACCAGGATCTTAGCAATTTCACTAGAATACCTATCCAAGTCCCATCTACCCTCTTGGTTGGGATAACAGGGTTACCCTACTACACCCATATTTTACATGGCTACTGGAAATATGAACTCAGGTCCTCATTTCTGAGCAGTACACACTTTCCCGGCTGAACCATCTTTCTAGTCCATTTTTTCCCATTTTGCTAATCAAATATGTGATACATATCAGAGATCACATAATTATTGAATTTTATACTTACAAGAAGCTTTCAGTTTCCTTTTAAAATTTGTTGCACACAACCCTATAAGGCTGACATGGCAAATATTTTTATTGGAATTAATTCTGTATCTACAGAAACCTACCCTAAGGTCCTGTGGGTTAATAAAGGCCATCATGTCCTAAAATCTGGAACTCTTTCCTTTCACTTTTATTATGTCACCACCAAGAAATGTTTAAGACAGTTTATCCAAGCAAGACCATAGCAAATGAAGTATTACATTGTCTGTAAATGTAAATAGTCCAATCTTAAAAATGAAAATAAATAAATAAATAAAAATAAAAGCAACCCTGAGAAGCTGGGCATGGTAGCACACACCTTAAATCCCAGGGAGTCAGAGGTAGGAAGATCCCCATGAGTTTGAGGTCACTCAGACTATATAGTGAATTTCAGGTCAGCCTGGACTAGAGTGAAACCCTATCTTGAAAAAAAGAAAAAAGAAAATAGAAAATAAACCCTTAGGCCTTACTTTAAAAAGAATTTGAGTATTATGTTTGCAAAATATTTGAGAATGTAATTACAAGTAGTAGACAAGAAAATACAAGCTGGATATGGTGACACATGTTTATACTTCCAACTCTAGGGAGGAAGAGACACCCAGAATGATCCCTGAAGGTTATACTCAAGCTAATCTAGCTGACTATCCAGTAATAGAACCTGACTCCAAAAAGGAGAATATTGCCTCATTAATGACACCAACTTTGTGTTGCTGGGATGGGCTTCCAACCCAGGCACAAATATGGGAGGAAGGAATATTTATTGAAGCTTACAGGTCCAGGGGAGGTTCCATAATGGCAGGAGAAGCTGGCCCCCTTTCACAGGTCCCCACAGGGAGAGAAGGAGCCACCAGCACCACAGCAAGCACACTCCAGGAGCCCCAGGCAGAGCTCAAGCGTTCTCCTTATCCTTTGACTGGAAATCAGACCCAGCCGCCAAGCAGTGACATCAGGTTGCCAGCTTGAATAAAACTCCTGAATCTATTGGGGAACATCTATCAAACTATCACAGTTGTCTTATTATTGCCACATACACACACATACATGTACTTTCACCTACACAAACATAACATGTACTCACTCCCCAAATGAATTTATATGTATACTCCCAAGTATAGTTCTGGAATAAATGTACATGTCTATTGTTATTGTTTGAGAACTATGCTTTTGGTAAAAAAAAAAAAAATACAAACAACCAAAAGCCATGATCAAAATATTCTTTTTTTTTTTTTTTTTTTTTTTGAAGAAGGGTCTCATTCTATCAGAGGCTGACCTGAAACTCACTTTGTAGCCCAAGTTGCTTCAAATTCATGGTAATCATCCTACCTCAATTCCTTGACTACTTGAATTAAAGGTGTGCACCATCATACCGAACCCAAACAGTCATTTAATACACAGTAAAAGTGTTTTAACCTGTGTCATCAAATTGTTAAATATCAAATGTTATTTGTGACAAGACCTAAATATATTTTATATTTGTAGGGCTCTGGATAAATTGATGTTAATAAAAATATCAATCTTTAAGGGGGAAATATTGTTTATAACTTTAGTTTCCAGTATATACATATCTCTTCAGAAGTAAACCTAAATCTATTGTTTTTAGTTGTTGTTGTTGTTGTTGTTTTGAGGTGGGGTTTCATTCTGGTCCAGGCTGACCTGAAATTCGCTATGTTGTCTCAGGGTGTCCTTAAATTCAGGTCGATCCTCCTACCTCTGCCTCTCAAGTGCTAGGATTAAAGGTGTGTGCCACCAGGCCTGGCTAAAGTCTAATTTTTAAAGGCTTCATTGAAACAAGGAAGTGCCAGGAGATGAGAATTATTATTGTAACAGAGAAACTATTTTGGAAAATACATTATGAATTCTTTCTGACATGGTCATTTCCGATATCTTTATGATTCTCCAGCTTATGTGAAAATATTCTCTTTAGAGCATATTTACTTAATAACAAATATTTTAACACAGAAGCTATACTAGAAATTATTTCATCAACTAGATATCTGCAATATCATCAAATCTGTCACCATCAGTTAGACAAATCATGCTTATTGATCACAGTCTGCATGAACAAAGGTCTCAAACTAATGTAAAAGACAGATAAGTAGATAGGGAACAGATAAATGAAAGTTTCTATGGCCAACATTATTTGAGATTATTAATGTCTTAAGGTGGAAAATTTTAGTCACTACTTTTTCCACTGAGATTTTTGTTGTTGTTGTTGTTGTTTTTTGTTTTGTTTTTTGAGGTAGGGTCTCACTCTGGTCCATGCTGACCTGGAATTAACTCTGTCATCACAGAGTGGCCTTGAACACAGGGCAATCCTCCTACCTCTGCCTCCTGAGCGCTGGGATTCACGCCTGGCTTTCCACTGAGATTTAACAGATCTTTTTTTTTTTTTTTTTTTTTTTACTCTTTAAGCAAAAGAAGATCAAAATATGGTTCACAAGTAGATAAAATCACTTATTTTAGAAATTTCCCTAAAGCTTTACTCTCTTAGTAATTCACATGAGCTGCATCTGAGCATTATTAAAGGTAGGAAAGCACATATTTCTGTCATGCTACTCCCAGAAGAAGTTAAACGCAGTTCTTGCCTTTGCTATTCCAAATCTCATAACCTCCCTTTCCTCATTGATACCATACAATATACATATAATTTAACTTAAACTGCTTAACTATAAATTTATTGTAAATTATCAGTAAGCTTTGTTTATTTCACATAACCATAATGATCTTGAAAAAAATCATATAAAAAGTACATAAAATAGTAATCTGCACCTTTGTTCCCTTCTAAAATCATTCAATTTTCCCCATTTCATTTGTGTTGTTATGGCAATTAAATTGTTGATGTTTCAAGCATGATGACACACACACACACACACACACACACACCTCTAGTCATAGCACACAGGAGGCTGAGATAGGAAGATCATGTTGAGTTTGAAGTCAGTGTGAGTATAGAAAGTGAGTTTCAAGTCAGACTAGGCTAAAGTGAGACCCTGTGTCATACACATAACAACAAATTGATTTTGTAGTTTTAAAAAATGTTGAAAATACTGATCCCCACACCCCGCATTTTTAATTGAAATTTACTGTAATACCAGAGTTCCAACATTACTTTAATATTTTAAAAGACATTCTAGGAATGTTCTAACAGTTATTGACAAATAAAGAATGTACTTTTAGTTAATGATAACCTACATTCTCTAAACTTTATGTTTTAAGTTTAACTTTTATTGGTTTTTAAGTTATTCATATAATCAGAATTCTGTTTGACTATATCCCCTTGATTTTGTCAGATTTATCTGCTCTTTTGGAATAATAAACTATAAAACATATGTAGCATGCTATAACCAGATATAGACCCCATTATTTATTATACAACATACAAACTGTTTCCAAACATTATTTCTCTTACTTTTTATTATGACTTCATCAAAGAGAGATTTAAACTATCAATCCACCACAGTGTGCACAATAATTTATACAGTTCTGATTTGAACACCCTTGGCAAAATATTCAGATTTTCCTGTGATCAATAGGCTATATTAACTAAAAGAACATCACATGGTGATTCTTTGCTTTGTGCCAAAGAGTGGAGGACACACAAAAATATTCATGGGACCAGGTTTCAATTCTTAAATAAGTTTTTTAATGTTTATTATTATTATTATTATTAAATGAGATGTTTCATATGGATACATCATGTTTAAGTATCCTCTTTTCCCTTGTCCCTGCCTTCATCCCATTGGGAATACCCCTCTGAGGAATTGCAGGTGTTCCCCTTGGGGTTGTGATTTATGCACTGCAGGAGCAGTAGTCATTTATTTTGGGATGGGAGGGAATGCCTCTGGGCATGATGTCTCAACCTGTGGCTCTTAGAATCTTTCTGACCCCTCTTCCACAAAATTCCCTGAGCCTTGCCGGGAGTGGTGGCACACACCTTTAATCCCAGCACTTGGGAGGTAAGAGGATCACTGTGAGTTCGAGGCCACCCTGAGACTATATAGTGAATTCCAAGTCAGCCTGGACTAAAATGAGACCTGTCCTCAAAACACCAAAACAAAACAAAACAACAATAACAACACCAACAAAAAAATTCCCTGAGCCATGGTGTGTGAGTCTACTTCAGAGATGAGCTCCTAGGAACTTCTGGATCTCTGCTGTGGTAGGTGTTGAGTAGTATCCTCAGTGTCTGTGTCATTCATCCAGATTCTGATTATCAGGTTCAGCATGGAAGCAGCACTCTTGCTCATCTCCCCAATTCCTCTATGGATGCAGCTGTGGCTTTGCTGAAGTGCCAGGGGTAGTTTATCTCCTCCAGTCTCCCTACTTTCTGAAAAAGAACAGATTCTTCAATGGAGAGTGAAGTCAGCATAGTTTAAGTGGGATAAGCATGATTAGATTAGGGAGAAGTTTATGTATGTAACCCTTCTTTTAGCCAAAGACTAGTGAGAGCTTGACACTGGAGAGCATAATTTTTGTCTCCATAACCATAGGATTCTGATCTGGTTCCCATTTCTAAATATGGGTTCCTTTACCCTTAGTGGATCTCTTAGCCAATCAGAAAACTGTTGGTTTACCCAGGAAGGCTCTGTTCCACTACTGACTGACATGCTGAAGGGGAGTTTGCTTCTGAGTATCTTAGACCTCTGGTTGCTTAGACTGTTTTTGGCCACTTTGCCCATGTAGCTCATGAAGAACTTCCCAGCACTAAATGGGCTAACTGCTGAGGCACTGACCTTCTTCTGGATTCCAGCCAGGTCTCTCCATGCGCTCTGTCAGCAGCATATGGTGTCTTCAGCAATAAGGCCTTACCTTTTGCCTCAGACTGGTAATCAACTGCTTTGGCAGAATTCTATCTTATTTTGGGGACCTCGTAGGTCTCTCTGAACACAAGCTCATGTGTGTAGCAAACAATTTCTGGTACTGTGAGTTACAGGGCAGAGACAAAATAGTGTACATATGTTGCCAACAAAAATCAAATGAGGGCTGGAGAGATGGCTTAGCGGTTAAGCGCTGGCCTGTGAAGCCTAAGGACCCCGGTTCGAGGCTCGGTTCCCCAGGTCCCACGTTAGCCAGATGCACAAGGGGGCGCACGCGTCCGGAGTTTGTTTGCAGTGGCTGGAAGCCCTGGCTCGCCCATTCTCTCTCCCTCTATCTGTCTTTCTCTCTGAGTCTGTCGCTCTCAAATAAATAAATAAATAAAAATTAAAAAAAAATCAAATGACTCTAGCAGGGCGTGGTGGCACATGCCTTTAATCCCAGCACTTGGATGGCAGATTTAGGAGGATCACTATGAGTTGAAGGCCACCCTGAGTCTCCACAGCGAATTCCAGATCAGCCTGAGCTAGAGCGAGACCCTACCTCAAAAAACAAAGCAATAAATAAATAAATAAATGACTCAACAAGAGATGAAAATGTATTAGTTGGTTTCATACAATAGCGAAAGGAATTATTCAGCTTATATTTCTTCCTACAGATATGGGGAATTGAGAAGGTTGAGCACAATAAGAGAAGGAAGTGAAATTCCATTGCCTTATATTAGTAACACCATAACCAGAAAAATATAAATAACTGCATATATGGTATATTTTGTTTTGTTCTTTGAAAAGCTATTAATTTTCTGTAAGTCTTCATGTATTTTTTTATTTCTTAGTGCATGAGATAACAGAGACATAGAAATATGAACTGATAGCAGAATTATTAGAATAATTATAATTATTAGAATAATCTCTATAGATTATTCTAATTATTATTTCAATATCACATTTTGTCCTATTAGAGGGAAATATTAAAATTATGGATATTTTGTCAGCTTAGTTAGTAAATTAGTGTCACAAATATCCATTGCATATTTTTCAGTTTTTTTTTCTCTTTCTCTCTCTTTCGTTCCCTCCCTCCCTCCCTCCCTCCCTCCCTCCCTCCCTCCCTCCCTCCCTCCCTCCCTCCCTCCCTCCCTCCCTCCCTCCCTCCCTCCCTCCCTCCCTCTTTCTTTCTTTCTTTCTTTCTTTCTTTCTTTCTTTCTTTCTTTCTTCCTTCCTTCCTTCCTTCCTTCCTTCCTTCCTTCCTTCCTTCCTTCCTTATCTAGGTAGGATCTTGCTGTAGCCCAGGCTGACATGGAATCTACTGTGGAATCTCAGGGTGGCCTGGAACTCACAGAGATCCTCCTACGTCTGCCTCCCCAGTGCTGGGATTAAAGGCATGAACCACTATTCCTGGCAATTTTTAATTTAGGACAAGCATTCTAACAAAATCTATGTATTTGACAACTGAAATAGAACACATCAATTTTTAAAAATCTTAAGTGTAGGGACTGGATAGGTGGCTCAGCATTTAAGGTCCTTCCCTATAAGCCTAATGACCCAGGTTTGATTCCCTAAGGCCCATATACAGCCAGATGCACAAAGTGGTACAAGTATATGGAGTTTGTCTTTGTATCTACGCAGAAGAATTTATGAACGTTTAAGTAATTAATTAAATAATAATAATTATTATTTATTTTGCAAAGGATTACAACATTTGGGGTAATTTTAATAAGAATTATAAGAAGTTTTAAAAACATTAAAGTAATTTAATTTATTTTAGGTTGAGAAACTTATGGTCTTAGATTATATAAATATTTTTAAGATAAATACACCTCATATTATTTTAAGGACATTATTTTATTTATTGTGTTGTAAGACAATAAATCAAGGAATAATAGACCATCTATAGATATGGTGCATAATGGTAGATTAAATAAAAATTAAAAAAAATAATGTTTTCCTTTAAAAGGGCAAAAGTAGGAAGCAATGTTGAGTGTCTAAACCACACCTTTATTTAAAATGAGTCCTGAGGAGGATAAGTAATTCATACAAGATGAGTTTTGTCCTCTTTTATGTCAGTTTCCTTTCACTACATTATTCTAAAAAGTATGATTAAAGATATTAAAGAGAGAAGTAACAAGAAGATTTGGAAAGATATTTCAATGTATATGCTTTATATATGAATAAGTATGCATTTTTTCAGGTTTTCTTTCTTTCTTTATTTTTATTAGTTTTGTATTCAGAAAATACAGGCAGTTTGGTACCATTATTAGGCTCATCTGTGACCTACCCCCTTCCCATTGGTCCCTCCTTATTGAGGTATATGGGTAGTGCATTGTGGAGTTAGCCCACAGTTATTGGTATGATAAATGTCTATTTACCAATTAGAAGAAAACTAAGTAATTTGTAAATCAGTGTAAATTCATGTATGACTAAATTATAAGCTGAACTCAAATTTCATGGAATGTTTAATGTAAGCCTTTTAATCTTTAATCAGATATGTGCTTTTTTGATTCTCAAAGAAAAGATAGAATAGATAATGAAGTAGTGTTTCTCCTACCTATGGTCATATCTTTTATATAGCATAGATGGAGAAATAAAATGAAAAAAGGAGTAGACTTCACTCTGATGTAAGTGCTCACATATGGAATGTGTAGATGAACTTCACAGTCATGCATTCCACTGTCGTTTCATGTACTTAGAAATTAGATGTCATTGTGATAAATCTTTGCAATTAAAATTGTGTCATACTTCACCTTCTGGCTTCTGGTGCTCAGGGGAAAGGATTGAATTAAGAATGAGTGTCTTGGCTCAAGTGCCTCTTAAAAATTAAGAAATCCTAATTATCACTTGTGTAAAATAAATACATCAGAGGTCAAAATACAGGTTATCAATTCCTTGACAACTTTATTGAAGATTATCAGTACATAATTTAAATTGCTTTTCTTTGTCGTATGTATGTCATAGTATTATTAAGGGGAAGGATTACTTCTGTCATGTGTTTCATCAATAAACATGACATATTGCTAAAAACAAATAAAAAGTAGTATTGATAAGCCATTTTTTATTGATGAGCCATTTTCCACTAATTCAATGTACAATTTTAAATTAGATAAGCGATTAAATACAAAGTTTTAGCTTCATTCATTTTCTTTTCCTCTTTTAGATACACAATCTCATATTTTAAAGCAGACATAAATATAAGTAATAATAATAGTAAAGCAGATAGCCTCTTTATAGTAAACCATGTGTAAAATTAGTAATCTGCAAAAGAAAAATGAAGATACAAATCCATCCTTGCCACAAATATTTATGTGAACCAGAAGTAATGCTGAATGTTATCAGTTATGTTTTTTATTAAAACTTCTCTCATGAGAAAATAAATAGAGACTCTCACAAGGACTCAAGTAGCTCTTATGTCAAAACACATATTGAAGCCTGATTATAATTATTTAAAAAAATCTTTTGGATACCAAAGTGAAAACAAAAGCTGAGAACACTATAACATCTCCATTATTGTTCATTTCATACATGTATTTGGATCAGGATAACATCTATTTAAGCTCTCTTGCCCCTGATGCACATCCCCTTCCTCTTACCAAACAAACATTTATATATTGTTTATAGTGTGTGTGTGTGTGTGTGTGTGTGTGTGTGTGAAAGACAGAGAGACACACAGAGAGAGAGATAGAGATAGATAGATAGATAGATAGATAGATAGATAGATAGATAGATAGATAGATAGAGAGACACCAAGTATCAAGCTAGGCTCAAACTCACTACAGAGTTGAGGATGACCTTGAATTCCTGATCAACCACTCTCTACTTTTCAATTCCTTTCAGATGCTGGGATCATAGGCATTCACCATCATGTACAATTCACATGTTTCATTTGTTTGTTTGTTTTGTTCTATTTTGTTTTTGTTTTTAAATCTAGGCTCTACATATGGGAGAGAAAGTGTATAATTAGTTACTTATTTCATCCTACGCAATACTTGAAAAGAAAATGCCATAAGGAAGTAAGGGCTTATGTTGGCTCACAGTTAGAGGTTACAGTCCAACTTGGCAGGGATGATATGACAGTCAGAGCATGAAGCCACTCTTCACCATTTGTCTGTACAGAGAAAGCAGAGGGATGAATGCTGATGCTCAGCTGCTTCTCTCCTGGTCTGGACCCCAGCCAGTGAGATGGTGCCTCTCAAATTTAGGTTTGGTCCTCCCATTTTAATTAATCCCATCTAGAAAACCCCTCCTAGATAGCTAGATGTTCAATTTCATGGTGATTCTAACTACCGTCAAGTTGATAATCATTCTTACCTAACACAACATGAAATATTTTTTGTTCTCAGTTTAGCATTTTTTGTTTGTTTAAAATGATCATCTCTATTTTCATCTCTTTTCCTGAAAATGTAATGATTTTGTTCTGTTTTATGGCTGAAATGCATATGTGTTCCCATAGTAACATGTGTCTTTACCCATTCATCTGTTGATAGTGACCTAGTCTTCCCATAGCTTGGCTATTGGGAACATTGCTGTGAGAAAAGTTGGTAAGGAAATATTTCTCTTGTCTACACACTTCAGTTCTTTCAGGCATATACCCAGCAATGGTGTGGCAGTGCCATATAATAGTTGTAATTGTATATATTTTAATATTTACTTATATGGAATAGAGGAGAAAGAGAGATAGAGAGAGAAGGGGAATGTCATCCCCTTTGTTAGCTTTTTTTGATTTATTTATTTTTATTATTGACAAGCATGACAAGTCCCTCACCCCTCTGTTTCCCCTTCACAACTCCCCTGTCTATCATATCACCACTCCCTCTCAGTCTCTCTTTTACTTTGGTTTCATCATATTTTCCTGCTATTATGAGGATCTTGGGCAGGTATTGCCAGACACTGTGAAGTCCTGGATATCCAGGTCATATCATTCCTGGAAGAGTATATTGTAAAGGAGCCCTATCCCTCCTTTCATTTACATTTTTTTCTGCCACCTCTTCAAAAATGGACCCTGAGACTTGGAAAGAATGATAGAGATGTTTCAGGGCTGAGAATCCCTCTGTCACTTCTTCTCAGCACTATGGTGCCTTTTGAGGCATCCCAGAGAGGTCACCACCATGTGAAAAGAGAAACTTCTCTAACCAAAAGTGAGAGTAGCATTTATGCATGGGTGTGAACATTAAGAATAGGGTTTACCAGGCAGTTTGGTGAGTATAATATATGCATTTAGCCAGAAACCAGCAGGTGTTACACCTCCAGGGCTCATGGCATTCCCTGCTATAGGTTTTCAGTATCAGGCATGTATTCCCTCCTATAGAGCAGGCCTCCAGTCCAATTGGAGAGCAGTTGAGTTTCCCCATAACAGACATGCAACTATTGCACTTTTAGCTCATTTGACCTGGCTGACCCAACTTAAGGATTTCAGTGTCCACTGTTGTTTATCTCCACTGGTGACTTCTCTCTCACACATGGAACTACATGTAGCATAGCTTTTTCCAGTTTTCTGTCAGCTGGGGTACAAGGAGGAGGTTTTCAGTTCATTCAGCTCCAGCAGGATTTCTCAGTGACCTTGTAGCCCAAGCATGTGGCATATTCACCATTAGGGTCTTATCATCTATTCCTGGTGGGAAACCAAAAGCTTTGGCAATGGTCTATAATGTTTTGTGGTCATCGGGAACCTCCCTGGCCAACTCACTGGAAGGTATCCCATCCCTGGCAATGAAAATTTTCTAGTAACAATCTATGGTTTCTATTTGTTACATTGTCCAAAAAAGTAGATTTCTATGTGACTTATTCATACCTTTTTAGACTTTGATTAGCACTCCCCCCACCTTTCCTTTACTCAACCTCTTCCCCTGACCGAATTTAGGCCTTTCTACTCCCATTAACCTGGTCTTCTACTTACATATATACAACATCACAATTTAATCCCCCCTCTCTCCCTTATTATCACCCTTTATAGCTTACCAGCCTCTGCTACTGAGCTTTATTCCAACTCACACACCAATCTAAACATTTGTAGCTAGGATACACAGATGAGAGAATATGTAGTGCTTAGTTTTCTAGGACTGAGTTCATTACTAAGTATAATCATTTCCAGGTCCATCTATTTCCCTGCAAACTTTATGACTGCATTTTTCTTTACTGCTCAATAGAACTCCATTGTATAAATGTGCCACATCTTCATTATCCACTCATCAGTTGAGGGACATCTAGGCTGGTTCCATTTCTTAGCTGTTGTGATTAGAGCAGCAAGAGACATGGATGTGCAACAGTCTCTAAGGTAATGGGATGAGTCCTTAGACTATATGATTAGGAGTGATATAGTGGATAATATGGCAAAATTATTTTTAGTTGTCTCAGAAACCTCCACAATGATTTCCACAATGGGCTTTACCAGATTACATTCCCCCCAACAGTGTAGAAGGGTTCCTCTTATTCCACATCCTCACCAGCATTTATTATCATTTGATTTCTTGATTACAGCCATTCTGACAGGAGTTAAGGTGGAATCTCAAAGTAGTTTTAATTGGCATTTGTCTAGTGGCTAAGAATGTAGAGCATTTTTCATATGTTTATATCCCATCTGTATTTCTACTTTACAAAACTCTGCCTCCATAGGCCATTATTAATTGGTTTGTTTGATTTCTTATTATTTAGTTTTTTTGAGGTCTTTGTATATCCTGGATATTAATCCTCTGTCAGAGATGTATAGCTGGCAAAGATTTTCTCCTATTCTGTATGTTGCATCTTTATTTGCCGTGTCTTTTAGTATTAAAAAAAAAACAAACTTTGTAATTTCATAACGTCCTAGTGGTTGATTAGTGATTTTATTTTCTGAGAAACAGGGGTAATATTCAGAAAGGTATTGCCTGTGCAACTATGTTGAAGGGTTTCCCCTAAATTTTTCTCTAGCAGTTTCAGAGTTTCAGGTTTGATATTAAGGTCTCTGATCAACTTGGACTTAATTCTTTTGCATGGGGAGAAATAAGGTTTTATTTTCATCCTTGTACATATACATTTCCAGTTTTCCCAGTACCATTTGCTGAAGAGGCTGTCTTTTCTCCAATAAAAGTTTTAGGCATTTTTTGTCAAAGATCAGGTGGCTGTTGCTCCCCAGCCTATGTATGAGTCCTCTATTCCCTTTCATTGTTCGAAGTGTCTGATTTGTGCCCGTATCTATGGCTCTGTAATATAGATCAAAATCAGGTATGGTGATACCTCCAGCCTTATTTTTTAATTTTTTTTGTTCATTTTTATTTATTTATTTGAGATTAACAGAGAGAGAGAGAGAGAGAGAGAGAATGTGTGCACCAGGGCTTCCAGCCACTGCAAACAAACTCCAGACTCGTGCGTTTCTTGTGCATCTGGCTAATTTGGATCCTGCAGAATTGAGCCTTGAAATGGGGTCCTTAGGTTTCACAGGCAAGTGCTTAACCACTAAGCCATCTCTCCAGCCCCTCCAACCTTATTTTTGTTGCTCAAAGTTATTTTGGCTATTCATTTATTCATATGAGAGACAGAGGGAGAGAGAGAAAGAAGGAACAAGTGCCAGGGCCACCAGCCACTGAAAATTAACTCCAGATGCATGTTGCCCCTTGTGCACATCTGGCTTATGTGGGTCTTAGAAAATTGAACTGGGGTTCTTTGGCTTTGCAGTCAAATGCCTTAACTGGTAAGCCATCTCTCAAGCCCTCAAGGTTTTTTTTTTTTTTTTTTTTTGGTGCTTCCCAATGAATTTTAGGATTTGTTTTTTTCTATTTCTGTGAAGAATGTCATTGTAATTTTGATGGGGATTGCATTAAATGTTTAGATTGCTTTTGGTAAGATTGTCATTTTCACAATATTGAAAATTTAGGATATCTTTTAATTCCTAGTGTCTTCTGCAATTTATGTCTTCAGTATTTTAAAGTTTTATTGTAGAGATCCTTTCTGTCCTTTCTTAGGTTTATCCCAAGGCTATTTTTTAAAATTTTTGAGGTGATTGTTAATTGGAGTGCTTCTCTGATTTCATCCTCAACATTTTTTTGTTAGTATATTGAAAGGCTTCTAATTTATGTGTGTCTTTTTTGTATTGTACTATGTTGCTAAAAGTGTTTATCAGCTCTATCTGTTTGCTGCTAGAGTATTTAGGGTGCCTGATGTATAGACTCACATCATCTGAAAATAATGATAATTTGATCCCTTCCTTCCCAATTTGTATCCCTTCTATATGTGTCTCTTGCCTTATTGCTAGAGCTAATACTTTCAGTACTATAAAAATGAAAATGGGACAATAGACACCCTTGTCTTATTCATGATTTTAGTGAAAATTTTCAAGTTTTTCCCATTTAGCATTATGTTGGCCATAGGTTTGACATAAATAGACTTTATTATGTTCATAGATCTTATTCCTTATTTTCCCAGTTTAGTAGGACTTTTATCATGAAGGGATGTTGGATATTGTCAAATGTCTTCTTTTGCATCTAGTGAGATGATCATGTGAATTTTGTCCTGTCCATTTATATGGTGTATTACATTTATTGATTTGGGTATGTTGAATCATCCTTGCATCTCGAGGAAGATGCCTATTTGGTCAGGGTGAATTATGTTTTTTGATATATTCTTGTATTACATCTGCCAATATCTTTTTACAAATTTTTGAATGTATGTTCATGAGGGAGATTGGTCTGTAGTTTTCTTTTTTGTTCCATCTTTGCCATTTTTTGGTATCAGGGTGATATTGTCTTCATAGAAAGAGTTGGGTAAAATTCCATCCTTTTCTATTATATGGAAAATTTGATAAACATTGGTGTTAGATCTTCCATGAAGGTCTGCTAAAATTTACCAGTGAATATATCTGGGCCTGGAAGGTTTTTATTTGGGAGAATTTTTTTTTTTTTAAATAACTGCTTAGATCTCTGTACCTGTTATAGATCTATTTAAGCAGTTAATATCATCTTGATTTACTTTTGTAGCTCATATAAATCAATGAAATGCTCCATTTCTTTTAAAATTTATTTATTTATTTATTTATTTGAGAGCGACAGACACAGAGAGAAAGACAGATAGAGGGAGAGAGAGAGAATGGGCGCGCCAGGGCTTCCAGCCACTGCAAACGAACTCCAGACGCGTGCACCCCCTTGTGCATCTGGTTAACGTGGGACCTGGGGAACCGAGCCTCGAACCGGGGTCCTTAGGCTTCACAGGCAAGCGCTTAACCACTAAGCCATCTCTCCAGCCCTCCATTTCTTTTATATGTGTATATGTATATATGTTTTTAAGGTATGTCATTTTTATTTTCTGAATTACTTTGGTATTAGTTATAATTAGTTATTGCTTTCTCCTGTCATATTGCTTGGGCTAGTACTTCTAATACTATGTTGAAGAGCAGTGGTGAGAGAGGGCACCCCTCACTTGTTCCCAATCTCAGTGGGAACTCCTTGAGTTTTTCCCCATTAAGTATTACTTGTGCTTTATGGAGTTTATATATAGCCTTTATTGTGTTATATATAAACCCTCCATTCTTTCCAGTGTTTTGATCATGAAGAGAGTTGTATTTTGTCAAAGGCTTTCTCTGCATCAATTGAGATGATCATGTGGTTCTTATGATCAAGTTTATTTATGTGGGTATTGCATTGAATTATTTCCATATGTTGAACTATCCCTGCATCCCAGGGATGAAGCCTACTTTGTCAAGGTTGATAATACTGTTGATGTGTTGTTGAATTGGATTTGCAAGTATTTTGTTCAGGATCTTTGCATCTAAGTTCATCAGGGATATAGGCCTAGAATTTTCTTTTCTTATTGCCTCTCTGTCTGGTTTTGGTATTAGGGTTATGATAGCTTCATAAAAGGAGTTGGGTGGGAATCCCTGGTATCAATTTGAGAAGAATTAAGTTGGATAGAATTCAGCTGACAAGCCATCTGGTCCTGGACTTTTCTTTTTAAGGAGGTTTTTTATTACATTTTTAATCTCCATGGATATGATAGGTTTATTTAGGGGAATAATTTCCTGTGAGTTTAGTTTTTAGGTGGTATGAGTCTAGGAATTCATCCATTTCTTCCAGATTATCCAATTTTGTGGAGTAGAGGTTTTGGAAGTATCCCCTGTTGATTCTCCCAATTTCATTGATGTTTATAGTGAACTTTCCTTTTTCTATTTCTGCTTTTGTTAATATGAGACTTCCCTCTCTCTCTCTCTCTCTCATTTATTTGTTTGTTTGATCATTTTGACCAGGGGTTGTCAGTATTGTTTTGGCTTTCACGGTTTCCATTGAAAAATCTGATTTTATTCTAATGGGATTGCCTTTGTATGTTGTGTACTGCTTCTCTCTTGCTGCTTTTAATATTCTATCTTTATTTTCATTGTTAAGAGTTTTAACTGTGATGTGTCTTGGAGAGTTTCTTCTTTGGTCCTGCCTATTTGGTGTGCTGTGCACTTCTTATATCTGGATGGGCTGCCCTTTGCAAGATTTGGAAAATTTTCTTCAAGTTTTGTTGAGTGTGCTCTCTTTGCCTCTGGTCTGGAATTCCTCTCATTCTGGTATACTCTTGATCTAGATGTTTGTTTGTTTTAGGGTGTCCCACAGCTCTCTTGTATTCTATTCACTTGATTTTTTTTTTTTTTTGGAGTTTTGAACTTAGCAAAGTTTTTGGCTTCTCAATCTATTTCTTCTGTCTTATCTTCCAGATCTGATATTCTGTGTTCCACATGAATATCTCTGTTGTTGAGTGGTTCTAGAGAGGTTTTTATAATTTCTGTCTGACTTGCTTTCTTTTGTGGTACTTTGTATCATGTCTATCCCTTTTTGATGTACAATTTCAATTCCAGTTCTGATTTTCTTGATGCTTCCTATAGTTCATTCTTGCATTTGATCTAGTCCTCATTAAGCTAAATCAACCAGTTGTTGAGGTCTTCCATTTCTTGACCTACCTCCAATTTAGTCATATCTCCTTGGAGGGTTCTAACATTTTCTTCAATCAAGAAAAGCCTACTTCCAAAGGTCAAATGCTCTACTAAATGATTCTGTTTAATTTAATTGATGTGATTGTTGGTTCTTTGATAGTTTGCTTCAAGTTCAGTGATTTTTTTTAAAAAGATATTTTATAGTTATTTATTTATTTGACAGAGAAAGAGGGAGCAAGAGAGAGAGAGAGAGAGACAGAGACAGAGACAGAGACAGAGACAGAGAGACAGAGAGACAGAGAATGGGAGCACCAGGGCCTCCAGCCACTACAAACTCCAGATGCGTGTGCCCCTGTGCATTTGGCTAACATGGGTCCTGGGGAATCGAATCAGAGTCCTTTGGCTTTGCAGGCAAATGCCTTAACTGCTAAGTTACCCCTTCAACCTGATTTTGTTTTCTTTAATCAGGGTCTTATTGATTGCTGTGTTTTCATTTTGGGAATAAATTTCTGTTGATTTCTGTATGATTTCATTGGAGGTTCCCATAGTAGGACTAGGCATCTTTGGTGGATATCTCACAGTTTTCTGACTTTCGCTGGCTTTTTTTGCATTGTTGTCTACCCATTTTATTCATTTTATTGATGAAGAAATAAGTGTTTGTCCTTTGGCCTCTTCACCCTCTGACTAAGGTGAACAGGGATGTTTGTATCCAGTGGCAGGTCAGGATACCAGAGCAAAAGGCCTAATTCCATAGCTTGCACAGGGGCCAGGCCTCCCTGAGCAGGGCACAATGGGACCTCAGGACCAGGGGACTAAGAGAAGTGAGGGAACAGGGATCTCACCTAGTTTATGCCATGCCTTCCAGGACACAGACCACTGTAGGCAACCCAGACTGAGGAGGTGGGAATATCCCAGATACAGGGTTCTGGCCTACTCACTGCAGACTTCCACACCTACCCACATACTCTCTGTGCAAGGAACTCAGACCTGGAAGGTGGGAAGAGATCCACCCTACTCACTCCAGACTGCTATGGCCGCCCACATACTGTAGATGCAAGGAACTCAGACCTGGTAGGTAAGAGGAGCCTAGAAATGAGTCAGACCTACTCACTGCAGACCACCATGCCCTCCCACCCCAATTTCTTAATAAAACTATAAATTTCCCTATTAAGACTGCCTTTATTGTGTCCCAAGGTTTCTGTCTGGTATGTTGTATTCTCATTATCATTTGATTCTAGGAAATTTTTATTTCCTTCTTGATTTCTTCACTGGCCCATTCATTATCTAGTAGCACATCATTTAGTTTCCATTATTTTGTGTATGCTCTATAGCTTTCTTGCTGTTGGTTTGTAGTTTAATCTCACTATGATCAGATAGAGTACAAGAAAGTACTTAAATTTTCCTGAACTTTTAAGGTTTGTTTTTTTTTGTCCCTTTGTCAGTTACTATTATTATTTCCTAAGCTACTGTTGTCTTTTTCAGAAAGTCACATTCTTGCATCTACATACCTCTGTGGAAAGTTTTTAAGGCAGAATGCTTAATACCTTTTCTTAGAACTAGTGAAGTCATGGCATCACTGTGGAAAATGGAGTGTGCTTTGGCTTCCTGAGTGCCTCAGAATTAAAGTACACATCTTTTATAAAATCTTACAGTCCATATGCATATCTAGAAATAATTGCTAATTCTTAATTTTTAGCATGTGTATATTTCCTATGTTAATATCAGCCATGTACATTTGCATTCAATAAAATGTCATTATAGGTATACTATTATTTTTTAATAATTAAGTGCCAAGATTCAAACATAGTTTAGAGAGGAAGCAAACATAACATGAATTGAGCAACTAAGTAAAATTAGTTGCTTTTAAAACCTAATTTTAAGCCAAGACTTCCCAGTGGTGCCAAGAAAATCCTCTCCATGGTTTTTCATTTCTTCTTAGATCTTCCCAAAGAATTCAAATGCCCCTGCTGGGTAACACTACCATTTCAGCTCATAATTTGTATCCCTGTGGATTACTTTTATACTGTATTTAAAACTCATTTATCATTGCTTCCTTTAAAACAACCATTTGCCAAAAAGAATGAAATTTCAATACTAGATATTTCATACTAGCTTTTAAATGTGCAGAAATAATACAAAGTACACATTTAACTCCTCCCGATTTGCTGAACTTATAATAAAATTTTATTACTTATTTTAAATGGCAAAGATTGATCTATCTATCTATCTATCTACCTACCTACCTACCTACCTACCTACCTACCTATATATCTATCTATCTAAAAATTTCCTGGGTCTTTTGGCAATTGAAGTACTCAGTTATTATTTGCTATGGAAATTTATCCTCTGAAGAAAGGGAAGGCCAGTGTTGATGTTTTTGCTCACTGAATTGCTATAATATTGATGGGTCTCTGTCAGTGTGTACAATAAAAGGCAATGGTGGTGTGCTGACTAAACCATGGAGATGTGAGACAACTGGAGAGTCAGCTAGGTGTGTAGACTCCACATATATCCAAAACCTGAGAGATATATTTCAAAACTAGAATTTGCATCTTCATGATGACAGGTCAAATTTATTTTTCATGTTTATTCAAATTTATAAGCTTTATTTTATAACATAAATAAGGATAATAAATGAATAAATTATAGTTTCTGATTGGACATAGAATCATTATAAATATTTCAAAAAAAAATCCTTTTACAGTTTTGATTATGAGACCATTTATTTTCTTATATAAATAGGTAATAAATATTTCCCACTTTGAGCATACCATGAAAACAGTAGCAATTGTAAACAATTATAACTGTGAACAGTTATTTCAAATCTTTGAATTCTATAATTCATAGAAAGTGATAGTGTGTAGAATTATATTCTTTACATTAGAACATTGAAGCTATTTATGTAAAATAATTATAGTAACAAATATATGAAAACAACATTTCTTATCTGTTTAAAAGATTACAAAAATAAGGACAAAAGGCAGAAGGTTAAAGTGGCAACCAGGACAATAATCTCATAAATATTTAAGAAAAAGACATACATGTGTACACATATTTTTCTCTATAAATATGTGTGCAGATTCATAGGTCCAGATTCAACACTTGCATGTATATAAACTGTAGTTATTATGTACAGCCAAACACAATGTGAGTCATTCACTCAACAAAAGTGCAAGAAAATCAACTTACAATCTAACATGATATTTGACTTCCAAGAATACATTTTCAAATGAAATTAACTTTGCCGAAAACAGCCTGAGCCTCGGCAGACAGAATGGCAAATGAGCACTCCGCATGTGTTTATGTCTATCAACATGGCACAGAAACCTTTTGTGTGTCATGGGAAATGAGCCCACAGGCTCAAAAGTGGGTACAAAGGAATCACACGGGGAGAACATGCTGGAGGGGTTTTATTTGATGTTTTCAAACTGCTCTAGGCTCTGTCTTGCAAGAAATTCTTTTGGTTTTCTTTTTCTATTTCTTTTTTTATGTTTTAGAGCACATGATTTTCTTTTGAAATGATCTTATAAGAGAAAAAGAGTAATGAGTAAATTACAAATGAACTATGGGGTTAGATTCACCTTCTCTCTCTCTTTCTCTCTCCTTGAACACAACCATTCACCATTTGCATGAGTATCCACAGAGATACTTGGCATAATCCACAGTCTCGACCTTTAAATCACATATACTTTATTTAAGACCACAAACTAGCCCAAAAGCAGAATCAAGAAAGATGGCACTTGACTCATATCAACCTGGTGATATGTCCTTAAGAACATTTCTTTTTTTTTTTTTTTCCCTTCTTTTTACTAGTATATTTGTTTGTAAATATTTACAGTGACTAGGAGATTTATACTGGTCTATCACTAAAGGACATGATTAAGCTATCTCTCTTGTATTCTTAACTTAAATTATCCAAGGTTGAGAGCAGGCATTGGGTCACTTGAAAGTTATATTTTAAAATATTCTCTTGAGAGCATCACATTCACATTCAAGTGCAAAATGATTTTCAGTGTTCCATGTATTTTTTTTATTTTTATTTTTTGAGGCAAGCCCAACAGACTGCCCCCCCCCTTTTTTTTTAATGTGAGCAAGTGGGAACAAGAGGGAGAGAGAGAGAGAGAGAGAGAGAGAGAGAGAGAGAGAGAGAGAGAGAGAGAGAATTGGCATGCCAGTGCCTCGCGTCACTATGATCAAACTCCAGATACCCTTTGTGCGCATGTGTGACCTTGCATGCTTGCATCACTTTGTGCATCTGGCTCACTTGGGACTTGGATAGGTGAACCTGGGTCCTCAGGCTGTCCAGGCAAGTGCCTTAACTGTTAAGCTATCTCTCTAGCCCTAAAATGACTTTATATTTGAAAGACAACAAGAACTTGAACATTTCTGTGTGATTTACTTAAATGCTTTTTAACAAGACAATCTTTATGCCATATTAGTAGACTTTCCTGTTATGATTGCTATACTTTCATTCATCTAGACACCACAAGAAGTGTAGCACAATTTTTGGTGCTGAGCTTGGGATGAATGAATATATCTTAAACTGTGAAGGAAGGGGGATTCTTGCTTTCATTCCAGGAAAGAATCATGTATCTCAATTATTTGTTTGCACCCAAGCAACTTTCTCAGAGAGTTCATGTTTCCTAAGGTTTGAAAGGAGAGCTTTCTTACTGAGGGTAGCCCCCAGGCTAGCATTTGATAGTGGTGGCAAAAAGGTGTCATTTTGTTCCCTAGGGTAAATTATGTTGACACAGAGAGGTTGGAGTGGGATGTGTTTAGCCCAACTGAGAACAAACACTCTCTTGATAAAAGATTACAAATATTTTTAGCAAAAATTCAAAAATAGAATCCTATCTACAGATGAAGCTCAGGTCATGCAATTAAACAAGATTATTTTGCTTATTCCAATGTGTTGATAAAATAATAAATCATTAGTGCCTTGCTTCAGTCCTTAAAGTATCGTTGTTGCTCCTGCTGGGATTGTGTGAATATTGTAGGTGGATGACCTATACTGTGCTATTTCAACAGCACACTTCTTCCTAAATTTCAGGAAGATAAAACATACTAAAATATCCCATTTGCTCTGTTGGAGTACATTAGAATTACCTTAGAAATGATTGTTAGCAATATAACCCTGTCTGTATTATAAGAGAATATCAAAGTATTTTTAGGTAGAAAGAGTTATATAGGAAGGTGTACTTTGTTTACTATTGTATTTTTGCCAAAAAAATATGCCTATTGAGAGGTTTTTATAATCCTTGAGAGTACAATACTTTAGTGATTGAAGTAACCAACTCCACTAATTCCCAGCTAATGAAAACCAACCAACCTGTGAACAAAATGAGTTCTAGAAGGCAAAGGGCCCTTTAGGAAGGGCATTGAGTCAGGTATGGCATATGTGTGGTACGTGACTGCTCTGACTGTTTCTTGGTTTTATTCTACACTCCTGTGTTTGTGTTTCCTAGAATCTAAGGCTTGCGTGGTTGTTATGGTGCTATGCCTGCAGGCATTATTTTCTACTGCAGCCTGAACATTTTCTCTGTTTATTTTAGTATTTCATCATTTACATAAATAGAGTGAGGGAAGAAATCTTTTGTTATATCAGAGACTGAAAGTGAAACTCTGTTTTTTCCTTTGCTTCAGTTGCAGTATTTTGTATATCCTGAAAATGGTAGTGACTATTTTAATTGTGTATATTTGTTCATCTGTATTTTCCAAAATAGATCCATATTACATTCAAGTTTATGCTTCAACTTTTTAAAATAATACAATATATATATAAGGTCAGGAAAATACTTTAAAATTACACAGAATATGTTTTAGCCAATATTCATTATCATTTTGCTTGCCGCCATTCTGTCTTCAAAAGCTTAAATGTATTCATAATTGTGGCACTTATGTTAAAAGATGACATTTAGTTAAATAGGTCATGTAGTCATTTATAATTGCATAAGGGAGCCAAAAATCACCTTTATTAAAAATTTATACCCATTTAACTTAAAGGGCATGTTCTCATAAAGAACATAACTTTCTTATGTGTGGCTTATGAAATTTGCCTTATTATATTAGAGTAACACTTCCAGTTTTAGACAGATCTTATGAATTCATACACAATTTCATAGATTAATGTCATATTTAGCCTAGGGAAAGGACAGTGTTTTAGATGAATAAATACTCATTAAAAGAATAAATTATAAAATGTCCAAAATTCTGGTTGAAGAAGGGAGAACCATTTTGGATGAAGATATAAGAAGCAATTGTGGAAAAACCATAATGAATAAGTCAGCTGCACAGACAACCGGGCTGAGTTGGGAACATTGTTCTTCCATAGGTATTAATAAGCAATGAAGACACAAATGCAAAGGCAGGTTTTTCTGGTTCTGAGTTTATAAAGTATCAGATGAGCTGGGAGTGGAGACTTAGAGCAGTGGCTGTCTGACCATGCTTCTTGACTACCAAAGCTTAGGCAGGATTCGTCAGGCATTAGGAAATGGATGTTTGCGAGAACATTGAAATAAGTTAGTTACTGATGGAAAATAGGTCAAGGTTTCTAAAATGCCACTCAGTGTTGCTGATATTTAACATCCTACTTCCTACCAATTATGCTATATTTTAAGGAAGGGAAATGTCATAGAACCCTATGCAAGATTATTACAATAAAGGGTAATGGGTACATGACCAGAGTGTGAGCTAAATTCTTTCATAATCAGTGACGAGCATTTTAAAGTAAGGTGTGTAGTACCAACACCTTGTTCTCTAATGGGTTTCTACTTCTTTCTGAGCATACAAATTTAAACATTTCCCTGTCTCTCTTACCATTTACTATGGTTACATAAATTTTATTATAAATTTGCATAAATTTAGAATGTGAGTAGAGATGGTGTGTTTTATGTATCAGCCTAATCTTTAAGACTCCCAAATTGGGTTTCCTTCTTTCATACATCCTTTACAATTGGACTTTAGAATAACTAAAGACCACAGACTGATCATTAGTCTGGGTGCTTAATGACTATATATGGGGTATAACCTTCATCATAAGCACATGCCTACCAATCAGGAACACACTTCTTTTCAACTTAAAATACGGGTCATGCCCCCCACCAAATAACTGACTTCTGCTCCCACAATGTATAACCCACAATCCAATAGGGAATACCTGCAACCCCACTGAGGAGGTCCCCAGTAGAACAGGGGCAGGGATGATGGAAAAGAGGTTACCAACACATGATGAATCTATATGAAATACGATGTTAATAATAATGATGATAATAAAAAGAATAATAAGAAGAAAAATAACAAAGACAAAAATAAGAGTCATATAAAAACTCCAGTGACTTACACAATTAACTTCATGACCAGGTGGAATCCAATATTCTATTGTAACCTTTGCCCATCAGTCAGGAACAACCCTCTCTTACCCTTTATGTATGGACAGGTAAAACCTCCTGATTTACACAAGTGATAAGTTCCTCAGCCCATATGTTTGGAATTTTATATTTCTTGAGTTTTTGAAACCCCTAATATTACAGTAAATCTGTGGTTATGTAAAAACAAAAAGACCTTACCAAGCTAAAGCCCTGACCCATGGTTATTGGGGTGCCAGTGGAAAACTTGTGGATGTTGGTTTTGCATCTTATTACATTCACAAGGGGGAACATTGTTACAAATGTAAATCAGTAAGAAATGCCAGTCACTTTAATTATTGAGCACTGTGAATATTTAACAATCTTATTAAATATATCTTTGTGAAATATGTTTACTAATTCAAGCTACAAAAATCTATGTGGGTTTGAGTTTTACAAATATGTGTGGAAAATTTAAATTAGGATACTAAAATTATTTATACCTAATAAGCATTGTAGTACACAGAAATTAAACTAGAGAAGTTCTACTCCACCCTCTGCTTCTGTACAAAAAGGCTCAACTATACACCTTTGTTTCAAAATTAACTTGTTTGAAATGACTTAGAACTTTTCTGAGTGCAATTGATGTGGCTAATCAATATGGTGTTACATATCCCTTTGTTTAATCACTGCATGTTTGGTACTACATGCTTCTGAAAATTCTAAGAATAATTTACAGAGATTAGAAAGAACTTAAGTTTTATAAATTGGTAAAATGACAAAATTATACCAACAGCAGGGTATATTAATATACCAATTTTTTGTTAAAGGAAGTATGTTACTTATATTTAATAATATCTTAAAAGTTAAAATTCATTCTCAGTATTAAAATTAAGGAATAAATCAAAAGAGATTTTTACATGATCATTGCTGAAATATTTTGTCATATATTGGAGAAATGTGCACATGCTATTACATATACTACATATTTCACTGTGATGATTTTTTTCTTTTGATGCATTTGTCAAGTTCTACTAAAAAATAAATATTGATTAGTATTTATAATGCCTAGAACCACTGACTAATGCATTAGATTGAGTAACTAATAATGTTCTATATTTGTGTCATATAGGGTCTTGGATGATTTTAAAAGTATATGCATACAGCTGTTTAACCCATGATGGAAAAATTGATTCAAATACACAATCATTTGAACACTGACCAGTAGTTCAAATCACAAAATCAGTAATATGTCAGTAAAAAGTGACATAACTTCAGTTTGTATGTAATCTTAACATTTAAAAGTTATATCTAAGTTTAAATAGTGGGAAAGGATTATTGTTTAAGTTTTCATTATATTCTCTATCATTTAGGTTATTTTTACAATAGCTTCATACTTGGCTTAGGTGCCTGTAATTGAAAATATGTTGTTTAGTCAATTATCTTACTCTCTCAGCAGAATTAAAATTATAACTTGAGACTTCCTATCAAGTTCAAAGTTTAGCATTGCCTAGCTTGTATTACTGTTTTACACACAGTGCCTCTGAAACACCTTGTATGATCTTTTCACGACATCACATATACACTGAACTATTTGAAAGATTATGACTTTAAATGAATGATGACAAGGGAATACTTGGTCAAATTTTATAAATCAGGCCCATGGAGATAAATTTAGCCAAACTTAAATTGCCCTTTGACTACTATAAATTATAGTCTATGCTTTAATTTTTATATACCTAAAATCTTCCCCAATATCATCAGCTTTTGGAGAGAATATCTAAGAGACATTTTGTGGTGGCTAACATGCCACTAAACTGAAATATGCACATTTTTCTAAATTAGGCTATTTTTTCCAGGAATATTGAAGATCCTAAACTTTCCATGATTAAGAAGTCTGAGAGTGAAAGCAAATTTTCTACCTGTAGTTCTAGTCACACAATTTTTCATTAGCATGTTGACAAAACTACAAAATATTCATCAACAACCTTAACTCTGTATAACAATCATAGTAAGTTGTAACATGACTTGCAGTTTATTTTTTTTAATATTTATTTTGTTTATTTATTTATTAGAGAGAGGGAAAGTGGAAGGGTGAGAGAATGGTCATTTCAGGGCCTCTAGCTACTGCAAACAAACTGGAGACACACGTACCACCTTGTGCATTTGGCTTATGGGTGTACTGGGGAAACAAACCTGGTTTCTCAGCCTTTGCAGGCAAGAACCTTAACTGCTAAGCCACCTTCTCAGCTCCATGACTTGCAGTTTCATTCAGCGATTTCTACCAATACTTACTTTATTGAGTAAGTAAATAACAGGCAAAAGTATTTTCAATCAATGCATTTAATTAAAATAAATAATGTATTATGCATATTTGATCATTTAGAATATTTGAAATCATGAGAGGAAAATGACCAAGACCTGATTGTGTCAAAAGTCAAATTGGTGTTTACGGAAGCAAAATGATTTTTTCTGAAGTAGGTTTCAGTTATTCAAAATTCATTTTCCCTATGAACATTCATATACTATATAGAAAGATAAGTCTTACTGTAGGAATACTCAGTTGTATCTGACACCTTGATTATTGATAATGTCTAGAAGCATTTGGCCATTGTTAAGATTCAATTTTAATGGTAACTATACAAAGCAAGGAGGACAAAGTAATGTGTGTGGAGTGAGAATGTATGTCTACGGCTGTGTTCACACTATGAGATCAGCCTAGCCAGCCTTGGAATGTGCTGTCCTGAGACATTGCTAGTCACAGTCCACTGACCCAGCACATCCATCTAGGACTTCTCTGTCTTTCTATCCACAATAAATCACAGTTTTCTTTGCCCTTTGCCTTTTTGAGTGACGGTGAGGCATGAAATTTCATAATGCTACATCTCAGATAATCTGGTTCTACTTACCCAGAGCAAATAGAAGAGTTGATGGTTAATAGCAGAATGTTGTGACAAGAGTCCCTCCAATTAAAAATGCATTTGTTACACTTTAGGCTGGAAAGAATTCCAAGGGAAAAAAAGAAAAAAAAAAACGTAAAGAAGGGAAATGACTTTCTACTCTACTCATTGATATTTTTGTCATGGGTAGTACATATTTTGGAAAAAGATATTTTTGATCTCTGACAACATGGAATATCTACACTAATGTGCTGCTTTAATATCAAAACCGCTTTTACTTATTACTATGACATATCAAAATTATATAGGCATTGAAATTTTTTACAACTTTGATGCGCAATATTCATCTTCTTAAATTTTATAGGCTTCTAAAATAGCCATAATATCAATGCAATTAGGCAAATATAGGTTGATAACATGAAACTATTTTCCACCAAATGAATGCATGTTACTAGGTAGTATTTCCTATCTATCGTATAATGAATTTATCTCTAACTTGTCCTAAATTTCAGAATGTTCTTGCCTTTGACTTTGAGATTCTTATGTGACAAAAATATATAAATGTTTCACAACATGCATTGTTATGTGTTTATTTGTTCCTTACCAATTTTCTCTAGCAACGCTGTCAAACTCAGAAACTAGTGCTCTCATGGAAACCAAGCAGTTCCTCAGTCGCAAAAAATTACAAGTAGCTGCAAATGGGCTTGGAGAGGAAAACACATAGCTAGAAATATAGATGAATCTTTAATCCTTGGCACTTTTCCTGCCCTGTTTAAATATGCTTCTATTCCTTTGCATTAAAGTTTTAAATATTAGATATATCGTTTTATTGCTATAAATACATGACTCAGCTATTTGACCATGACCAAATTAAAAAAAAAAAAAAACAAACATCATCTTATTTGTGCAAGAACACCTCATTGCTGCCCACAAAAGGCTTTTCTTTTCTTTGGTTTTTCTATTTGTTTTCTATATTTCATTAAGTATGTGAGTTTAGCTCCATCTCTGCCATACTAATCGATAGCCGATAACTGTATACATTTCACTGTTACTGTATATCTAGCACCAATGATAGAGAAAGTTTCATTAAAATATTCAAATACTAAATTTCATTTTATCAATTTTCAAATTTTTATTATTTTTATTATTTATTTATCATTTATTTATTTGAGAAAGAGAAATAGATAGAGAAAAAAGGGGCATGCTAGGGCCTCCAGCCATTTCAAACAAACTCCAGATGCATGTGCCATCTTGGGCATCTGGCTTTACATGGGTACTGGGGAATTGATGCTGGGTCCTTTGGCTTTGCAGGCAAGTAACTTAACTTCTAAGCCATCTCTCCAGCCTTGCGTTTCTATTTTTGATATCTAAATTTTTCTGGATGAAAAATTGTTGTCATATAAACTTTGATGAATAAAAGTTTATATATGATGTTTACATTTATAGCAGGCATGGAAAATAATCAAATTGCCAAAAATATACTTCTTTAGTATATAGAGTGAGTTATAGCATAACTGTCAAAACCCTCATGATTCCATTGTTCCCACTGAACCTGTTGTAGCAACTTCTTTATATATTAATCTCTACTGTCATTAGCAGCAATCTAGTCTCAACTCCAGATTCCTAACTAAAAATATACTTTCAGACTGTGTGAGTACACATCATGTTTGCATGTATGTGGCAGCCAGAGATCAACATTGTGTGTGTGTGTGTGTGTGTGTGTGTGTGTGTGTTTTAATTTGACAGAGAAAGAGGGGCAGAGAGAGAGAGAGAGAGAGAGAGAGAGGGAGAGGGAGAGAGAGAGAGGGAGAATGGGCACACCAGGGCCTCTAGCCACTACAAATAAATTCCAGAGGCATGTGCTCCCTTGTGCATCTGGCTAACATGGGTCCTGGAGAATCACACCTGGGTCCTTTGGCATTGCAGGCAAACGCCTTAACTGCTAAGCCATCCCTCCAGCCCAAGGGCTTCTTTTTCTTATGGCTTTTCTACCACATTCTTATGAGACAGAGAAAGAGACTCTTACAGAACCCAGCACTCCACAGAATGCCTAGACAAGCAAACTAATAGGTCAGGGGATTCCTACTTTATCCACACCCCTAGCCTGTGTTTACAAGCATATGTCACGATGACTATCATTTTATATGACACTAGGTATTTGAATTGAGGTCCTAATATTTGTGTGACAATCCCTTAACTCACTGAGCTATTTCACCAACTCTCCTCTCATTTCTTACCTACCAGAAAGTCCATCTATTACTTTTACTGCTACAAGAGTTGTTGTTATATATTTAATTGCTTAAGTTAGAAACCTCAGATGTCTTTGGTTTCTTTCTAGTATCTTTCTTTTCCATAAAAAATTCTGATTTTATTGGCTATTTGTATCTGGTACCCATTCATGTCTATGTATCCCCTTTGTCTCTCATCCAGCTTTAACAATGATGAGCTCTTCTGTGTATTGTTGCTGACAACTTCTCATTAGCCTTTAAGTTTTTATTGCAAACTTACCATTTGGTCACTAAAGACATGGTTTTGTTAACTTCTCTCAAAACTTTCCATTTACCCTTAGAGTGAATCACAGATCCTTATTGATGTCCATAATGCATGATCTTCCTTGTATGAAATCCTTCTGGGATCCATCTGACTCACATAACAACTTCTTCATTTTTTTTTTTTCTTTGGTATTCACAGTCTCTCAAGTATTCCCATTCATTGAACATACTAAGCATTTAATTTAGTGATTTTTTTTTCTTTTTTCCTGAAATTCTCTCCTGCCACTCTCCCTGTGACTGGCTCTCCTTCTGTTATAACTTAATTTGAAAATATTACCTTTTGACAAAATTTCGCTGACAGTCTGTCTTGCCCATAATTTAAATTAGACTCATCAGCCCATCTAGCCCACCTGTAAGCACTCAAATGAACTGTACATAATTGATTTGTTGTCTTCTCAGAAACTCTCAAACCTGCAATTACCAATTTATTTAATTTACTGTGTGACATTATTTCTATTCCCCATTGGGGTAAAGCTATGGTAATGTTGGAACAATGTCCGCCTTACTCACTGCCTCACTCACTTACTCATGCCTGAAAAGGGCATTTAAGAAAGAGAACTCTTGTCTAATTGTCATGGTGCTCTTTTACACCAGTAACAATCATTCTTTAAGAACATGAGGTCCCTATTGTGATCTAACCAGATAGTATTAATGTAATATTTCTTATCATAAACTCTTATTAACTCTAAACTTTTGACTTGTATAACCTTTAAATAAGTTTGTTTGCTAAAAAATAAAGACATTTGTATAGTTATGACATGTAACAGAAATATGAAACTTTACAGATGTGTGGACTCACTACAGAATTATGACTATCATTACACTAGCAACAACTATAACCTGTACCCTGATTTCTAAGGTATTAAAATAATGGAAACAATGTTTAGCTTAAAATAAATGAAATAAAGTATCAGGCAGACAGTGACTGCTCTTTCTTTTTCCAACTCTTTCCCTGGCTGTTGCCTTGCTATCATTCAGTTTTAAGTTTAAACACATACCTCCCAGTTGAGCTAATGGGAGTTATTACAGCTTCTAAGAGAGGAAGAATGATGTTCCTCAGTAGCATAGCCTACTTTTTTAGAAATAACCTCCAATCCATGATCATCTAAGTAAACAAACCTCACTGGTAAAAAATAAGAAGACATGAACATAGGATGAGGAGTAATTGGGAAGGAGGGCTCTAGTGAGAAAAGAAGGGGAAAAGAAATAGCAAGTAGGATGGAAGTAAGATTAAAAACATGTTCTATGCATGCATGAAAGTGTCAAAAAAATCTTAGAATCTCAGACAGGTTTTCCCCTACAGTTTTGTCTAATGAAGGTCAGTGACATACCCACTGCCTTGACTCAATCTCTTCTATTAAACATATCCTATTTCATTCCTACTTCTCATCTAATATTGTCTTGTTTGAACATATGGATTTATTCATTCACATTTTCAAAATATGTTTATTTCCTTTCTGAACCTTTCAGAGGAATTTGTTTTTACATTTATCTTAATTTACTGGGAAGCAGAAAGAAACACAGAGAGAAAGACAGAGTGAGATAGAATGGTCTAACTAAGGCCTCTAGCTGCTCCAAATGAACTTGAGATGTATGTACCACTTTGTGCAACTGGATTTACATGACTGCTGGGGGATGAAAACTGGGTAATTAGGCTTTTCAGGCAAACACCATAACCAATAATCAGTCTCTCTTCCAGTGTATTTATCTGAAGATAATAAGAATCTTTTTCTTCAGCCACTCATTGATAGGATATTGCGTCCCCCATTAACTTATGCGTTCTGAGTGCTAGGTCCCCAGCTGATGGCAGTTTGGGAATTAAAGCCTCCTGGAGGCAGTATATTGTTGGGGGCAGACTTATGGGTTTAAAGCTAGCTTCCTTTTGCTAGTGTTTGGCACACTCTCCTGTTACTGTTATACATATGATGTTGGCCAGTAATTGATGACCACACTCTGTTGCTTCTGTCATTTTCCCCTACCATCATGGAGCTTCCATTGAGTATATAAGCCAAAGTAAACCCTCTTCCCCAAAAGCTACTTTTGGTATGGTGTTTTCTACCAGTTATGCAAACCTGAGTACAACAACAAAAGTTGGACAAAGAAGTGGGATCACTGCTGCTAGGTGTCTGACTGTGTAACTTTTGACCTTTTGGAACTGATTTGTGGGAAGAATGTAGAGTAATTTGAAATCTTTGCCTAAGAGATGCCTTGCAGTGCTGTAAGTATAGCTTGATAGAACATTCTGGTCAGAATTGAGAGACCTGAATTCAGTAAGAACTATGGACTGTGAAGTTTGACTTATGAGGGTGAGAAAGAACTTTTTAGGGTATAGGCTAGAAGCAGTTTGTGTGAGAGGCTTTCTGTTATGCCTGTGTCCTGACAACCTGTTCTGGGTTACGTTGTATAGCAATGAACTGGTATATGGCATAGAAATACATGAAATCTTTGGGATGAAACTTCTGCCCATTTGGCTGGAATTGTTTGAGATATTACAACCATTGAGGTTGGCCAAGCTGACCTGCATTGGTACTATGGGAAGAATGCAGTTCTTTGAAAGGGTCTGAATGCTGAGTGATTGTCCTGTTGTACAAACTGTTTTATTCCCCCCTCTCCAATTAACAAGTTGGTAGCTCACCTGGTATTATGAAGTATAACAAATGTCCGAAAGAGAGGGTCACTGAATTTGCTGCATAGTTTTGTATTTTGGAAATGGCCATTGGCAGTGTGAAGCAGGCTTGTTGGGTTACCTGTGTGAAGTCCAACAGAGCCAGGAGGATGAACCATGGGTTGCAGTGGAGGCCCAATGGAGATATAGGACTGTGAGATGGTATCCAAGGAGAGTTGCTGTCACTGCATGAAGTTTTCCGGGACTGTGGAATGGTGGAATGGTGGAAGTGGAACTCCAGAGACTTGTCACTGGTTAGCAAGATATATTTATAAGAAAAAAAGGTATTAGAATTTTAATAAAGCTATTAGAAGTGCAGACTGCTTAAACAAATTAAAATGGTTGTATCCAGTGAGATATATATAAATGAGAGAGGAAAGCAAATGTACCCTATCACCTGTCCTGAAGTCCTTTCTGTATTCTCTCTAATTGTGTAGCACACTTTCTCACTGAAAATATTAGAAATCCCCAATATTAGATGTGCACCATTCAAAGAAGCATGCCTGTACCTTATATAGACTGTATGTGCTAACAGAGTCTCAACCTGAGGGGTAGCTTACTTCTCTAACCCCTTCATAAAATAATTGTGAAAATATTGGAAATCAGGAATACCAATAAGAATAGGTATTTAAAATAGTGACCCATCCATTTTAGGAAATTTACTTACTTGTCTTATCATTATATTATGTTGCAGTCAGGTCCGCATTGCTGGTAGAAATCACGTAACCAAGAGCAGATTGTGGGGGGAAAAAGTTTATTTTGGCTTACAGGCTCAAGGAGGAAGCTGCATGATGGCATAGAAAACAATGGCATGAGCAGAGGGTGGACATCACCCCCTAGCCACCATAAGGTAGACAATAGCAATAGGAGAGTGTGCCAAACACTGGCATGGGGAAACTGGCTATAACACCCATAAGCCCATCCTCCAAAATAACATTGCCTCCAGAAGGTTTTAGTTTACACTTGCCATCAGCTGGGGAGACTAGCATTCAGAATACCTAAGTTTATGGGGACACCTGAATCAAACCATCACATTCTGCCCCGGCCCCTATAAACTGATAACTATCCATGATGTAAAATGCAGTGCATTCATCCAACTTTAAAAGTACCCATATTTTTAATCAATTCCAATGATGTTCATACATCCCTATAATCCAAGGTCTTTTAACTGAGCCATAATACCAAAAAAAAAGAAAAAATCACCCCCCAAACACATAATGGCATAGAATAAACACATTGCAAAATATGACATTGGGCATAACAAAGAAACACTCAGCTAATACAAGGGGGAAGCTGCATGATAGCAGGGAAAATGATGGCATGAGAAGAGGGTGGACATCACCCCCTGGTGACCATAAAGTGGACAATAGAAAGAGGAGATTGTGCCAAACACTGGCATGGGAAAACTGGCTATAACACCCATAAGTCTACTTCCAAAAATAACACTACCTCCAGGAGGCATTGACCACTTGCTATCAACTGGAGAAGTTGGAATTAAGAATACCTGCATTTATGGGGAACACCTGAATCAAACCACCACATATTATTACCACAATATGTATGTACATGTTTGTATGTTGTTTAAGTGCATTTATGTATAATTTTATTTTGGGGTACTTTCCTACTTATGTAATTACTCTTGACTATAAAAATTTATTATTTTGGGCTGGAGAGATGGCTTAGCGGTTAAGTGCTTGCCTGTGAAGCCTAAGGACCCCGGTTCAAGGCTCGGTTCCCCAGGTCCCACGTTAGCCAGATGCACAAGGGGGCGCACGCGTCTGGAGTTCATTTGCAGAGGCTGGAAGCCCTGGCGCGCCCATTCTCTCTCTCTCTTCCTCTATCTATCTTTCTCTCTGTGTCTGTCGCTCTCAAATAAATAAATAAAAAAAAAATTAAAAAAACATTTATTATTTTACCTAACTTCCACTAAGATTACATGTCAGATTTTATTTGATTTTTGGTTATTGTTGCATATTGCAGCTATTTGATAAATGTTATGAATTATTAAGTGTCAAAAGAAATCTTTAAATAAAATTAAAACATAAACAAATAACACAAATAACCAAGAGGGCTTAGTAGATCCCATTGTTGTAGAAGAATCAATGTGAAGACGTGTTGTTTAACTCATGGTAGTGCCCACAACAGATTTTATTTACTTTAATGACAAATAGCCATATAAAATAAAATCCCCAAACACATGCACTGTTAACAAAGAAGTTGTGGGCTAAGGAGATGTCTCAGAAAGTAAAGATGTTTGCATACATAGCCTACTGACCTGGGCTCAGTTCCCAGGACCCACATAAAACCAGATGCACAATGTAGAAAGTGCATTTGGAGTTCCTTTGCAGAAGTGAGAGGCACTGATAAACTCAGAATCATTCTCTCTCCTCTCTCTTCATTCTGCTTATAAATAAGTGAAAACTGTTTTGAAAAGTTATAATTTTTTAAAAATCATGACATAAGTAAGAGTTATGCCATATAAAATCCCTTGCTTAACATACAATTTGTACTTTTCTTTTTTCTTAACCTCAGTTTACTCTCTGGACCATTATTCATGAATTTTGTGAATATTTGCTTCATTACTATTCTTTCAAATAGGCCTGCTCAGTCATGCTCTATCTATATACATTTCAGTTACAAGGTCTTTTATATCATTCATGTATTCAATTATATTTCATGACTTGAGTGTTCAGTAATTTTTCTTACATTTCCATTTATTATGTGACTTTAATTTATATTTTTGTTTTATGTTGTCAAATCATGCCATTGTTATGAGTTATTATTATCTCATTTAATTTATCTCATTTAATTTAATTTTATTCATCTAAAACCAAAGCAAAGTCTGTTGAATCATTCATAGACTGAATTCACTCATAGACATTAGAGGTTACTGAGATAATTCCCTCATTTTTTTATATAAGAATAAAGAAATATGTATGAGAGACACCAACTTATACCTACTGGGAGGAGGTAATCCATCATTATGGTTTGAAAATAAAATTTTCTCAAAAGCTGGAATATTAGGCTTAGTCCTCAGCAACTGGTGCTATTGCAAAGTGATTGGATTATAAAGGTACAGACCTCATGAATTAATTAGCCTCCTGATATGTTCATAGTTGAATAGGCTATTAGGACTTGGGCCTTTTATGAGGAAATAAACTCACTGTAGATATGCCCTTGAAGGCTGTATCCTGTCCTTGACCTCTTTTCTGACTGCCTAAAGGTGCTTCTGTATTCCACCATACCCTACTGCTATGATGTTTCTATATCACAGAAAGCCGACAGGCTATAAAGCAATGGGGCTAGTTGACCTTGAGCTGAAAATCTGAAACTATGGGTCCAAATAAACCTCTTTTCCTTTAGGTATTTTGTCACAGTGGCAGATATGTAGTTCCCAGGTAACTTCCATTTTTGTAAATATAGCTAATGTTTTATTGCTTTCTCAAAGCATCTATCAATTACACCTAAGGCACATATTCAATGTTTAATACATTTTATCGAGTTCCTTATATATTCCTCTCAATAGTTTCATGAAATCCTATTCTCTCTAAAGTTTGTGAACATCAACAGATAATTATATTCAAAGTTTATATTTTTTTCTTCTTTTCTTACTGTTTCTTCTATTTTCCTAGTCAATTTATTGAGTTTTAAACATGTTCATTTTCTGAATTATTACTTTGATTATACTGGCACATATAAAAATATTTTCATGCTAAATTACAAATAGTGGGTGAATGAAGATATTTTTATTTTTGAGATGTTAAATCAAATTTAAAATGTAAATTATGTGGGTTCTTCAAATTAAGTCAACTGTAGACTACCATACATTGTATAATGTAGGAGAAAAAATAACACCAAGCCATAAATATTCTTACATATGCAATAATTTTCTAATAAGCAAATAGAATGCATCTGATTCTCTTAAGCATTGATAGTGCAGGCTGTGATGTTTCTGAACAGGGAGAATGGCTGTGACCAACAGGTCTCCCAATTTTGTTGCCACTTTTCTGTTAAGTCAATATGAATGAGGTAAAAGTACATAGTGACACAATTTTGAATAAAAGTGCTTGCTTTCAGAATGGCAAGACATCTGATAATATAAACCTGTTGCTCCCTCATGGAATAATTTGGAACATTTTAATCACATAGGGCAATCCTGCTAATATCTGAATAAGGGCTGGAGAGATGGCTTAGTGGTTAAGCACTTGCCTGTGAAGCCTAAGGACCCTGGTTCGAGGCTCGGTTCCCCAGGTCCCACGTTAGCCAGATGCACAAGGGAGCGCATGCGTCTGGAGTTCGTTTGCAGAGGCGTGCCCATTCTCTCTCTCTCCTTCTATCTGTCTTTCTCTCTGTGTCTGTCGCTCTCAAATAAATAAATTAAAAAAATATCTGAATAAGATGAATTTTCACAGAATGAAGGGAATAGCAGTATTTATACCATGCACATGAAAAATAAAAAAGAAATGTGAAAAGAATTAAATAAAAAGTGAAGTTTCCTCTGGCTAAAAGCTTTCTGCCCTCTTCCAGCAAAGAATATTCTAAATATTCCTCATCTTGCTAGGTCAGGGTGAGTGGAGAAAAACTTGAGGAAACTTGAGAATTTCATTCACATTCTCCATCTAATGCCATGCATGAACCCCATGCCATGCATACACCACCCTGTTATTGTCATTATTAATAGTAAACACTGTGAAGTTAAGAAAAAGTGAAACCTAAACCACTGGAGTTAGAGAGATGGTTTCGTGGATAAGGTACTTGCTGCATGTGTATCAGCATTTGGCACCCCAGATATCCCAGAAAGCTGGATGGCTGCATGTAATGCTATGAACATTTGTGATCCCATTGGAACTGCAGTAAGAGAGGAGACAGACAGAAACTGGAATACACATGAAGACTCACCATAAAAGAGAGAACAAAACAAGATTGTGCTTTATGACTATGAATTGGTAATAAGATAAAATTCAACTTTGTGGAAAAGTAGAATCAAAATACAAGAAAATTATTTACACAGCACCAATTTACATATCTTAAATTTAATTTACTTGAAAGGATTCTCCTCAATTTACATATTATTTAGGATTTACATTTAGACTTTATTGTTAGTTTCTCTTAGTTACCTTCTCCTCATATACAGTATTTAAATGAACATACATATAAAATCATAAGCCTATATAGGGCTTTGTATAATTCTAGTTAATGGCAGTCATAACAAATTTAAAATGACTGAATTTAAATGCATAAGTCTTGTCGGCACTGTTTAATTTCCTCATTGCCCAAAGAGGTGTGTCCTAATGTGGAAGAGGTTTTTTTTTTTTTAGGTTTGGGAGATGGTGCATTGGTTAAAGGAACTTGCTTATGGAGCCTGCTAATTTGGGTTCACTTCCCCAATACCCACATAAAGCTGTACACAAAAAAATGGTACATGTGTTTTTTGAGTTTATTTATAGCAGCAAAAGATCTGTTGTATTCATGTGTTCTCTCTCTCTCTCTCTCTCTCTCTCTCTCTGTCTCTCTCAAAAATAAATATAATTTAGATATTTTTAAAAAGAAAAAGTATACTCTTCAATTGCTGTGGAGATATTTATTGCTAGTAATATCACATCTAAGAAATTCATTCATTACTATGGTAATCAAATGTGTACATGATCATCTGTTTTCCATATAAACAACTTACATATGTTTGAATAACTTCTATCAGTGATAACCTTTCAGTTGTTATTGGAAATTTTACGTTTTGAGAATCTTTACATCACAGATTAAAAATAGTTGAAACATAAAAAAATATTAATTTTATAAATATAGTGCTATCTAGCTTGTAAAGTTAATTAATTTTCTGCCAGTGATGCAATTAACGTGACTTAAATAAAGAGACTACATTGATGCTCTTCATATACTTCTGGCCATCTGGCCACTGTTACAGAAGAGAGGAATAGATGTGCTCATGTTGGTATGACAATTGCCTCTGCATTTTTATCACTTATTGGTGAGAACAATTTGGTACAAAGCAATAATAAAACGGAATGTAATCAAATGTCACTATGGTCTGTTACACCATAGTAATGTCAGATAAGAATAATAGGTTTCATAAAATGCTGGGCAAATCTGGGAATGACCTGATTCTATTGCTGTTCAGATTCATGGCTCAATAAAACAAATTCATATACATTTGGTCTACACACATTGATATACAATAAGCTACATCTTTGATATTATTTAATTATATTGATTCTTCTCACAGTGGATTATTGAAGGTCTTTATTAAATAAGGGTTTGTGAGCCAAAAGTCCTCAATATATTTGAAATCTCAGTATAATAATAAGGAGAAATTCTATTTAATATTTCTTCATTCTGGGGCCCCTTGCCACAGGAGGACAAGCAGCCACTGATGTGTTTTGACTCTGTTCCTATTATACAAGGGTTTGGAAAGATATTTTAATATAAGGGAAATTCACTAGTTACATAAATTTTAAGGCAAAGTGTCACTGCCACTGGGACACCCTGAAATATTTATGCCTGCAGTCAATAGGCTGTCTTTAACCCTCAATAGTTTGTTCCGACTTTCAGAGTATAATTAATAGTGTTCAGCCCATTAATAATTCCCTCTGTTGTATATCCCATAATTTATAAAAGTTATCTAAATAATATTTTATTTTCTTATTGCAACTTGTTCTGTCATTTGTTCTTTCAGTTCATCACTTCCCTGAGGTCACTGTTTAGGGCATAGTTATGCATTATCTGAAAGCTGTTGTTTCTTTCTCTTTTTTTTTTTTAAGAGTTTTTTAAGAGAGAAAGAGAGAGAACAGGTGTTCCAGGGACTCTAGACACTGCAAATGAACTCCAGACACCTGCAACACCTCATGCATCTGGGTTTTGTGAGTACGGGGGAATCGAACCTCGGCCTTTAAACTTCACAGGCAAGGGCCTTAACCACTACCATCTCTCCAGCCCACAGCTGTTTTTGATTCCATAAACTTATTAAATTATCTAATTTTCACAAAGTACTAAACTTTCTCAAACTTTGTGATAAGTATAGGCTCAGCAGATCATGGAACTGAAGTTTATACTAAGCATATGTAACATTTTACATATGTTTAAAATATTAGAACACAAGTATTAACTCAATAACTTAATATCACAACATCCTTCTGCTTAGGTTTTCCCAAATGAGTTGAAATTTATGTTCACACAAATGGACATGACTTTCATAATAGCTGCATATATAATTACCCACATTTGGAGAAAAACAGTTTTGCCCTTTAACAGGACAGTCATAAAAATATACTTTGGCATACAAATAGTGTTGTAATGAATATTATTTGGACAAGAAGATAAAAATGAATGGGTTTCAAACCAGAAAAGGCACTGGAGAATTTTAAGGATGAATTAATTTGTCAAAAAAGGAAGTCTGAGAGAGTGTGGTTCCAATTATAGGACATTCTGGGTAAGGCAAACTATTCATGCAGTACAAAGATCAATGGTTGCCAGGGTTTGGAGAGTGGTGGTAGGAATTGATGGATATGTGGAGTACATGGGATTTTTTTAAGACAGTGAAACTAAATTATTTTGTATGATTAGCCATGATAGATGCAAAATGCAATGTAATTGGTAAAGCTGTGGAATTACTCAAATCACAGACTGAACCTCACTGGAAACTACAGGATTGAATACTAGTTACTAAAACTGGTTCATGTATAACAAAGTCAACATACCAGCATGAGATGCGGGAAAACTGCAGGAGAAGGATATTGTACTTTATGTTCAATTTTCATAAACCTAAAACTTATAAAATAAATATGATATATTGTTGTAAACTTTAAATATCAAGGGCTAGAGAGATGGCTTAGCAATTAAGGTGCTTGCCTGCAAAGCAAAAGAATCGAGGTTTGATTTCCCAGGACCCATGCAAGCCAGATGTACAAAGAGGCCCTAGAGTGCTCTTCCTCTCTCTTTATCTCTCCTCTCCTCTCTCTCACATAAATAAACAACACAAAAGAATTAAATATCAATACATAAAGGCCTAAAAAAAGACTTGAGGGGCTGGAGAGATAGCTTAGCCATTAAGGTGCTTGCCTTTGACGCCTAAGAAACCATATGCAAATCTCCAGGTCCCATGCCAGATGCAAAAGTGATGCAAGCATGCAATGTCACACATGCACCAAAGGGAGCACATGTGTCTGGAGTTTGTTCACAGTGGCTGAGAGGCCCTGGTGCACCCATTCTCTCTCTGCCTCCTTCTCCCTCTCTCTGACTCTCTCTAAAATATAAAATAAATAAATATATATATATATAAAGGTTTCTTTGCCTTAAAAGTATATAAAAAGACTTGAAGGAAGGGTGAAGATCATTACCTAGCAAAATTTTCAAAAATACACATATCTACAAAAACAAGATAAGTCTGCACTTTTTTTAAATTAGTTTTTTATTCAGCAAATACAGGCAGTTTGGTACCATTATTAGGCTCATCCATGACCTACCCCCTCCCCATTGGCCCCTCCTTGTTGAGATATATGGGTCATGCCTTGTGGAGTTAGCCCACAGTTATTGGTGCAATAAATGTCTCTGCATATCCTGACCCAACATGTGGCTCTGACATTCTTTCCGCCCCCTCTTCCGCAAAATTTCCCTGAGCCATGTTGGGTTCATTTTTGGTCTGCTTCAGTGATGAGGTGTTGGGGGCCTCTGGGTCTCTGGCTCTCTGATTTGGTAGGAGTTGATTTTTCTCTGTGTTGGTCTCCTTCCCCCTTGTGCTGTAACTAGCTTTATGCAAGTAAATATTTTTAAATACATTTTTAAAATGTTTTATTTTCTGTGGAAAGAGGAGAAGGGAAAAACTAATGTGAACATGCATGCCAGGGACTCCAGCTGCTACAAAAGAACTCCAGATGCATGCCTCCCTTTGAGTATCTAGATTTAAGTAAATACTGGGAAACGGAACCGAGGCCAACCTAGGTTGCAAGCTTTGCTAACAAGTAAATTGAACTGCCGAGTCATCTATCCAATCCCTAAGTACTTTTTTTAAATTACTACTAGAGCAAAGTGAAGATGTATAGATTTGGGCTATTAATATTCTATGTGAAATCTTAGAAGCTCATATGCAAAAACTAAGCCAATCCATGCAAGACACCACATGCTTTAAAGCATCTTGTTTTAGGAGATTGAATTCCTTAAAGAACTGTTCTAGTTCAAACTCCCAAATCACATTCCTATCTGAGCCCTGGCAGTTTTATGTATGTGTGAATTGGAAAGGCATGTAAAGCCATGAGAAGTTGTGGGATTCTATTGGTTATGGAAAGACAAAACTTGTACCCTGATAAAATTTATGTTAGGACCAGAATTATCTCAGAACTCTTCATTTTTCAGAATGTGATATTTGACAAACTGCACTGCATAGTACTTGGCACAACACTAGAATCCTAAATATTAAAGTAAAAAACAAAAATAAGTCTGGCCTCTGAATAGTTAAAAAGAAAAAAGCTGATTTTTCTCCAAGCCACTCTTCTGTGAAAATAAAGGAAATAGCTTTTGACATTCTTAATATGGACTCCAAAATTTTTCTTGGATTTATGGGTTTGTGGAATGACAAAGGGAGAAAATTTCAAGACAAATACATTATTCAATTTTAGCATGTTATAATCAACCCATGAATATGAGGAAAGTTAATATCAGTCTCTTTTTAAAAAATGCATGGACAGCAGTAGTTCATCCTATAGCCCCATCAAATATCTCTGGGAGTCCTAGAATCCCCAGAAACTTTTCTCTATGCCCAGATTACCCTCTGGGTAAGATTCAGATCATAGTCAGCTGCACAGTGCAAACATATTCTTAGATGTTCTATTTAGTGCAGGCATGTGATAAGCTGCTATAAGAAAAGATTCAGAATATAGTGACTTTAGCTATGCATCAGTTAATCTCTCTTATGTGTGGATCTGTTATTGTAGACAGATGGAAGCAGGAATGGGATGGATGTCCTAAGAGCATACATCCAGTTCTCTAAAGGGTACATTCCGAGCTAAGAACATCATTTTCTCTTTTATTCTGATAGTTGTTTCTAGTCACATAGCTATGCTATTCTTTAATAGATGCTAAGAAATGTATCTAGCTTATATAATAGAGGTCTTTTAAATGAAAGAGTAGATAATAAATGTTAAAAGACAGCTAATGCTGATCAATCACAAATATACCAAGTGAATCCGTAAGTTTGCTATGTCCCAAAACCTAGCACTTAGTATTTTCTTTCTAACTTGATACATGGATAGGTGGATTTATTCCAGAAAATGTTACTCAACATCTCCGAATTACTCATGATAAAATCACAGGGCAGTGCAGGAATATTAGCCTTTATTAGCTCTGTATCAGACAGCTTCAGGTTCACTGGGATGAACCTCTAGACCAGACACAATCATGGAGGAAGGGATATTTATTGAAGCTTACAGATCCAGGGGGAGTTCCATAATGGCAGAAGAAGTTGGCCTGCTCTTACAGGAACAGGCAAAGAGAAGCCACAAAAGCTCAAGAGCCCACTTCAGGAACTCCAAGAGGAACTCAGTCACTTTGCAAATTTTTAGATTGGAATTTCAAACCTACCACCACACCCTAGGGCTGGACCTTCCAGTGATACCTCCTCCAACCAAGTGGCTGCAGGTCCAAACTACAAACTAATAAAAGGTTGAATATATTGCGACCATCTATTCAAACTACCACAAGTCCCTTAAGTCAGTTGGTTTCTATAATGCATTGTGCCATTTACTACCTTCAATACATAGAGTTCCATATTTCTCTGGACTTCCTTTGCTTCCACTGCTGGCCAAGCCATTATTGTTTCTTATCTGGTTTAAAATTGTAGCCTCCATACTTATCCCCCTATTTTCAACCTTGCTTCACCATAGTCCCTTCCCAATTTTGCAAGCCAAATGCAACTTTTCTAGTGATGAACCCCTTCTTCTCAAATACAGTGTGCTTCCTCTTGGGCACCTTTGAGTTGCCTTTGCATAAAATTGTTCTGCAGATCTCTGTTTCCAGTTTTTCTCTTCCTTCAAATTGTATTTCAAACACCATCAGATTTTGCTTCCAAAATTTTGTCTGATATTGTCTATACCATAAAAATGCATATATATGAGTCATTCTTTTTCACAACATAAGACCATTTTCCTGTATTAAAGGCTTTGGCCATAACAGTTCATTAAGGACCATTTATAAGTTTGATCATAGACAGAACAAGGATCTTTCATGATACCTATGTGCAACCAATGGATTCTGTGAAACGCCAATTGCTCAAGGAGAATTAAAATTATAGATACAATTGTTTACTAGTTAGCTAATTCTAAATTATAAGATTAACCCTGAGTTACATGGCTGACCCCACAGTAATCACAAGGCCCTATGACAATGGTGGCGGGGAAAAGTGAGAACCTGAGAAAGATCTGGCTTGTTCCACTGGCTCTGGAGAGGAAAGAAGTGGCTGTCAGACAAGACATGCAAGCACCCCTTAGACGTTGAAAAGGCAAGTAAGCAAATGCTCCTGAAGAGCTGCCAGAAGGAATAAAAGCTTCACATCTTCATAGAGGCCTGTAAGATCTATTTCTGAACTGTAGTCTCCAAACTTACAAGAAAATGTCTGTGCATTGCCTTAACCCTTGAAGTCCTTGGTACTTTTGTTCTGCTTTTTTTAACAGCAATAACAAATTACAAGTGTGATTTCAATGTTCTTTCAACAAGCCTGAGATGACAACTTTTACCAATGTCAGGCTCCTGAGTTAGGATCAGTAAAAAATAAATAAATAATAACAATTAAAATTAGCTGTATTTCATTCTATATAATGTAAATTAGTACCAATCTTCCCAGGACTATTAGTTGGGTATTTGGGATAGAGTCTAATTATGCTCTGTTTGTCATTGACAAACAGGTCTTTAACCCTAACATGGGTAATGAAGAATATAGAACTACTATTTCTTTGAGTATATGATGAAATTGGTAACCACCATATTAAGTCTTATATAATTTTTTAAAAAATAAAATAAATATAACTAATGGAAAAATTAGTATAATAATGCATTTTAATTCAAATAAGATTTATGATTAAATAAATCACGTTTCATTTTTCATTTCTTCTTCAATATTATTGCATATAGAAAATAAAAAAAGTGTGGGGTTGTAGAGATGTCTAAGTGGTTAAGGTACTTGTTTGCAAAGCCTGACAGCCTTGGTTTGATTCACTAGTACCCACATAAAGCGAGATGCACAAAATGGGGCATGCATCTGGAGTTTCTTTGCAAAGATGAGAGACCCTGGTGTGCCTAAAATCTCTGTCTCCTCCTTACTCTTTCTGTCTCTCTATTTGCAAATAAATTTTAAAAAATTATAACAAGAAAAGGAAAATATAATAATTAGCAGTTACTTTATATTAACAGTGAGACAAACACTGTGATATGTGGCCCATAAGCATATATAACAAAATGTGTACAAGTATAATAACATTTGTACACAAGAGTGGTGATATTTTAGAAGGTAAAATTTATAAGATATTTATAAAATTTATAAGATATTTTTATAAGAAAAGCAAAGCACAGAATATTATATAAGTTGTTTAAAGTCCAACATCCTGTTCTGGATGCACAAGTTTCTCTTAGAATTCAACCTAACTATGTATCCATGTATGCTTTAAATATTTCAGTGCATATGAACTGAACAATGGCAAGGAGACAGAGAGATAGTGCTTAAGCATTTACAGAGTGTCGTTGCTTTTCTTTTCATGGATTCTGTTATAGGTTCCTGTTCCTTGTGTTTCAGAAGAGCTGGTTTATGTGAATGCACTGTAGGCATGTGTCTAAGAGAATGTGTGCATCTGCGTGTTTCCTTTGCAGCTGCTCAGCATGCACCTGCCTCTGCCTAGATCCAGTTAAACCCACTATTAGTGCACATTATCTGGGATACTTGGAACAGTACTTGTTTTCCTTTGACATTAATGGCTGACCCTCATGTTCCTTTATCTTTAAACAGCCAGTTTCTTTTCAGAATACCCTTCCTATAGCACTATGTTTAGATAATAATTTGATGTGCTAT